>NC_081434.1:15466472-15766472 GCF_949786415.1 Peromyscus eremicus | reverse complement strand
TTTAATTTTATGTATTAATTTAATTTATTTAAAATTTGAGCATTTACATGACAAAGTCCCAAGTCTAATAACCTTAGTACCCTTAAATGATGAGACCCTTGAAACATGACAAATGCCTCAAGAAGTCAAACAATGGGTGGTAGAGAAAAGATAATGAATAAATAATCATTTAAAACTGCTATCTACCAGAACAAACACAGGAACAAAGCCCTGTGGGAAAGGAAGGGGATTTTCCTGTCTCAAGCCTGTGGTGGGACTGGTAGGCTTTGAAAGACCTAGGGTAACATGCAGTTAATGACCCTGAAACAGACCGGTGAAGTATGTAAGGATTGTCATACATTAATATCAAGGAAGCCAAGGATGAAGAAAGAACGACGAAGGTGGAGTGGTCCCAGGGCTTAAAACCATTGAATCATGGAGTTCAGGGCAGTTCAACTGGGTACGATGGAGGAGACAGACATTTGACTTTAAAGAACATGGACAGAGCTGACAGAAAGTTCACTAAGTTAAAGTTGCTTATTTGGTATCTGTTTTTTTATGCCATGGGAAAGGTGAAATACAGGGTTATGTTTAGGAAAGGAGCATTTGCATGGGGAGGAATGGAACATAATGGAAAAAAGAACAATGTAGGGAAACCATGAAGGTCAATGAAAGCATGGCTCCTTTTATTGTTTCAATACAGCTTATTGCATTTATTTACTTATTTATTTGGTTGTTTATTTATTTATTTATCTGATTATAGAAGCACATGACACAGTCTAGAGGTCAGGGGGTAACTTGTGTGAGTCCATTCTCTCTTTCCACTATCTTGGTCACTGGGGTTGAACTCATACTATCAGGCTAGGCAGCATGTGCCTTTAACTGCTGAGCCTTCTACCCAGGACACAAAATCCTTTTAATTGTAAAATCCTTCACAAGTTTCTCTCCCTTTTCTGAAAACTTCTATTTACTTCATCATTTTCCCTGTTTAAAATGGTTCTGGCTTTAAGATTTATATGATCTATTTAACTCTCACCAGATACATTAGAGTTTTCTGTAAGAAAAAGACATAGATGAATCCGTGGGGACTTAATGGAAAGGGTTACAAATGATAGCACCTGCATAGTCTTGCAATGCTCATCGTCATCTCTATGCTGGAGAGAGTCAGAGGATAGTCAAGTAGCTTCTCTCAGTCCACAAAGCAGGATACCTCAGTAATACTCATGTGCTACTGGGTCTGAAAGATTGTTGGAGAGTACCCAGTCCTGATCTTGGAAGACAGAAAAGGCTAGATGTTTGTATCAGTGAAGGATGACCACAACCAGAGCGGCAACATGATAGATGGGTTCATCAGCTAGAAGATAAGGCAGGAAGGCCAGCAAGAGTGATGGTTTAGGCAGAACTGTTTATATCTGAGGTGCCCTATGGAAGGTGATACTCACTTTGAGGGAATGTTTTCTCCCGTCAGTGCTTCCTGGAAACGACCTTACCAATTGTCTCAGAGTTGATTCCAGATCCTACCAAGTTGGTGATGAAAATTAACAGTCATGCCAGCTATGAACATCTCCCTCTCAGAGATAAAATTATTTTGAATGTTGACCTATCACACAAAAGCTTGGAACTGCTTTCTTGGCAGTTCGCAAACATATAAAAAATGCTATAATAGTCATGTAGTTAAGTCACAATATAGGAGATATATTCCAGAAAATCACTCTTAGATGATTTTGTGCTTGTGTAAGTAGACTTAGCATAATGTGAAGGTTGCTATGATGTTACTAAATGATATGATTCCAATTGAGTTCCTTCTGCATATGCAGTCTATTATTGACTAAATCATAACTACACAATGCCTGACTCAATACATTTTTACAAGTTGATTCTGTCAATGGCAAAGAGGCCATTTTTATATTGCCAAAATTGCCTGTCACATTAAAAGATACAGTTTAAGGTACTGTCTTAATTGGATTTTCTATTGCTATGACGAGACACCATGACCAAGGCAACTCTTAATAAAAGAAACCATTTACATGGAGGCTTTCCTAGTTTCAGAAGTTTAGTCCTGCTATCATAGTGGGTAGTGCAGCAGCAGCATGTATCCAGGTAGACATGGTTCTGGAGAAGTAACTGAGATCTACATCCTGATCTGCAGGCAGCAGACTGACAGACAGAAAGGGAGAGAGGAAGAAAGAGAGGAGTGTGGGGGAATGGGGTCTAGAGTAAGCTTTTGAAACCTCAAAGCTCACCCCCTGTGACACACCTCTTCCAACAAGGACATACCTACTTCAACAAGTCTACACCTGCTAAGCCTTTTAATCCCTTTCAAACAGTTAGTCTAGGTATGCAAATTATATAAGCCTATGGAGGGCATTCTCATTGAAACCACCAAAATACATAAGCAACAGTTGGTGGAATACACATTATCTCCAGTCTGAGCTTCTCCCTTTAACTACAGACTAATGAACTAATCCATGAACTAGGCATCTCCACTTTTGACTTGGTAGGAAGCAAAGACTTATCATGCTAAGGATGAAGTTCTAATACTCTTTTCAAACCCCATCTGATAATAGCATCAGACATCTTGTCAATTTAAGCTGAAACATTTCATCCTGTTGTATAGGTCATAGAATTTGTAGCTCCCACTGGTGTTTAACCTTTCCATATTTAGTCTCACCGTCAGTATCTATCTAGAATCTCTTTATCCTTTTCAGCCTCTCTCTATCACTGCCCTTATAGCTGTATCTCCATTCTAAGTTATACCACTGGTATCTTGAATTTTCTAATAACATGTGTCAGTTTCTTGCACTTCTTATTTACATATGTTCAACATATTTTCAACAAGAGAGTCATTCTTCTCTCGTTAGGAGGCTCTTGTTGCTTCTCCATCCATTTCAGTATTTTCATAGCTGAATCCAAAGAAATGACAGTCTTCAAAATGACCTGCAAGGCCCTGAATGAAGTAGATACTGTCATTCTCCTGTGTCAACCCAGCTTTGTTTCTGCTCATTGTGCTGTGACCGCTTGGATTTGTGGCTGTTCCAGGGCATTCTAGATATTCTAACGGAGTAGGCTCTATATCGCCTTTGTTCTTCTCTCTGTCTGAAATGCTCTGTCAGATGGTTCATGACTTGCTGACTCAGCAGCTTTTCTTTGTAAAATCTCATGTTTTCAGTGAATCCTCCCTAGAGAATCCTATACAAAAACCGCAGTTCTCTTGTCACTTAAAATCATTTACTTAGAGAGCTTCACATTATCTGATATTAGTTATATCAATCTATTTTTGCTTCTAACCATACAAGACAAGCTCCAGAAAATAAGGATACAGTGCATTCACCTTGCTTAGAAAATTTCATGGCACTGAATAACAAAAATATATTTACTGAATTAAAAAACGTAACTGAAGTGTTATTGAATTGAAATCATTATTAAATTGAAATGAATCATCAAAGACAAAAGATCCAGTGAATTGAAACCTTATATACACATATCCTAACATATCTTATTTCACTAATGTGACCCATTGGACTGTGGTACTTATCACTATAATAAAACCTTTTTAAGCTAAGTAAGTGGATTGGATTTGTTCAGGGGCAAAACAAAAAAAGCATGACATAAAGAGCAAGCAGCTATACAAATCTAAGCAGCTCCAGGTTTTAAAATGACAGGATGTATCTTTTTGTGTTTGAACAAGAGTCCTGAAATGATCACAGCAGGAGGAAGGTTTAGTGTGGATAAAGGAAAAAAGCTAAGCCTCACCACAGACAGTCACTGATTTCAGGTTTATTGTTGAAGTCAACACAGGAGAAACACTTTTCTCACTTCTGCCTTCTCTCTAACTTCCCTAATTTGCTGAACTCTCCCCATTTATAGATGGCTCCTCTCTAAAATGACAAGCTGACCCCCTGCCTGGAGAGTCTTCACTCTTCGCAACACACCTTTTTTCTTTCTCTACATCCACCTTATTTTTCTCTTGTATCTACTTTCTCTTCATCACAGTTCATGATAGGTGACATATTCTTTGTGGAAACTGAACACTCACATCATGCTGTATAAGCTGCTTTAATGTTCTCTTTCCAACTCGTCTTAGATTGACCTCTGGAAAATGTCTCTCTTTTTCAATGTTTTCTGTTTAAATACTGAGTATGCATATCTTTGAAAACTCAGCTTATAGAATATTTTATTACATGTATTTATGCCTCTCCTCCCTCCTGCCTCCTCTCTGTCTCCCCCCCGTGTGTGTGTGTGTGTGTGTGTGTGTGTGTGTGTGTGTGTGTGTGTGTTTGCATGAACCCCAGTACATGTGTGAGCATTCGAGTGTCAAGGTTGAAGAACAACACTGGAATGTTGCAGTTTCCTTCCACCTTGTGGATGTTCGTAGACAGAATTTGGTTCTTCAAGCTTGGTGGCAAGCATCTTTATTCTCTAAGCCATCTCTCCAGCCCAAAGAGCCAGTTCACATTCTACTCTTGTGTTTCTCCTTGGCCTAATTAATAACTAAGTCCCTGTCCTGATCTAACCTCTCACCTGTCTTCCAGTCCAAGTTGATACCCCATAACTAAACCCTAATACCTCTCATAATAAGTCACAATTATTTTTCAATAACCTAAATACATATAACTATTTTAGGGAGAAGCACACACGTCATTGGAAGTGGTGTATTGTATTTTTGGCCATTAAACTAATATAGAAAATAAAAGACTATATACTAGTGGTTTCAGTTTCCTAATATGACTGTATATGTATATATACATATATATACATAAGTGTATATATATACATATATATGTATATATGTGCAAAAATAAACTTAAAACAATAATTTAGTACCAATTACAAATAATTTTTAGTGTACAGATTTATACGGATTTTAGAAAATGGTTACATTTCCATATAATAACATACGAGTCCTTTATTTCCTGTACTCTGGTGGTTTAAAAGAAAATGGTCCCCAAAGGGAGTGGCACTCTTAGGAGATACCCTTTTGTTGGCGTAGATATGGCCTTGCTGGAGGAAGTGTGTCATTGTGGGAGTGGGCTTTGAGGTCTCATATATGCCCAAGCCATGCCCAGTGCCTCAGACTACTCCTTGTTGCTTATATAAGATGTAGAACTCTCAGCAGCTTCCTCAGCACTGTGTCTGTCTGCATGCCACCATGTCCCACCATGATGATAATGAACTGAACCTCTGAACTGTAAGCTACCACCTCAATTAAATGTTTTCCTTTATAGGAGTTGCCATGGTCATGGTGTCTCCTCACAGCAATAGAAAACCTAGCAAAGACTTGCGCATATAAATGAAATGAAAGAAGAAAGGAAAGAAAAAATGAAGGTAAGTGAGAAAGAAGAGAAAAGGAGAGAAGATGGGAGGAAGGGAGGGAGGGGCTGAGGGAGGGAGGGGCTGAGGGATGGAGGAAGGGAGGGAGGGAGGGACTGAGGGAAGAAGGGAGGGAGGGACTGAGTGAAGGACGGACAGAGGGAGAGACTGAGGGAGGGAGGGAGGAAAGGAAAGCAAGGGAATTATAAATCAATAAGAAGTTTGCAAAGACAAAGACTTACAGAATATTAGCATTTTATGCATCTGCCTTTTGCCCTGAAAGGTACTTACCTATTTCACATTTGCATCAGTTTTTCTAATTGTTTTTTGTTTGTTTATTTTTAAATAATTATTTCCTTAACCATACATGGTTGAAATGATAGGAGAACAGTGGTTTTTAGAACAAAATTGTGAAAATCCACCAGAACTAACCTTGGATATATTATTCTTCCCAAGGATCTTCACACCTAAATCTACCTGTGTATTTAACCAATATATCAATTATATGATAAAAATAATATTCAATTACATTACACTATTTTTTTAATAATTACACTGGATTATAATTCACCCAAGGACCACAAGTGAAGTAAGTAAAGCATAGTTATTAGGAAGAACGAAGACATGTTCCATTTCTGAGACAGAAAGATTGTTCATGTGTGTGGAATTCTACCAGTAAAGGAAATAGTACTATTGTGTACAGTCTTCTTAATATGCAGCATAAAACACTTCTTTTGTAAAGGTTCAAATCAGAATGTGTTCAGAAAGAGGGAAGTTGTCACAGGCTTCCATGCCTAACAAGGAAGCTATCCCCAGTTGGCATCCTTCTTGCAAAGGAAAAAAAGTTTTCTTGAATTTAGTCTTGCTAGGTATCTCAGTCACACTTATGAGTAGATCCTATGCCCGCAGTAGATTAGTAGATGGCCAAAACAAAACAAAAAAAAAATGGTATTTTTGTAGATATTATTTTTTTTTCCTACTTGGTGTTTTTTTTTTTCTTCTTTTTTTTGGCTTTACTGGCTTTTGGCTTGCATGTTATAGTTTCTGGCTGTGTTATGTGTGTGCATGCGTGTATGTGTGAAATTCTTGTGCTTTTTCATTTATAAAAAGATATGGTTTGTTTAGTTTGTTTATATTTTTATATACCTGCTTACTTTCTGAAGAAAGAGAGAAAGAAGGGACATGAAGTTGGGTAGGTATGGAGGTGGGAAACATCTAGGTGGAGTTGGAGAAGGGGAACCATGATCAAACTATACTGTATGAAATTATTCTTTTTGCAAATAAAGAATAGATTTAGGCATTAATATGATCTGTATGGATAAAATTAAATTGTTATTATTACTTGTAAAAATCAGTTAATGATGAAAGTTAAATGGAAAGTATGTTAAGTGGAACATTAATCTAAACACAAAAACATCTTTAGCTAAATATTTTAGGCTCTTACACAAGAGCACATTTCCTTCAAACATATGTTGTTATTTATATTTTACACGGTAAAAGCTACATTACTGAGTCTAAATTTTACATGACCTCATGGGCAATTTATAATATTTAAATGCTCTCACACTTCAAATATTGGATGAAAATTGCAGCACATTTCTTTATTCTAATTTACTTATCTATATAACACATCATCTTATACACTAAGTTTCTGATTTTAAAAAAAACATACCTTTAGGAAAGAGATAGAAGATGAAGTCGAGTTAAAAAAAAGCATCCTAATTTTTCAAACCACAAAAGTCAGTATTTTTCTATAATTTTGCATCACATTTTGCTATCCCTGGTTACTTCACACTTAACGACAGACAATAACAACCCGCAGACATCACTTCTGTTTGTTTTTCTACCATGGCTGCAAGCCAGCTCTTACCTCTTCAGTACAGAGCCAACCTACCCAGGGGGAAGTTTGACCCTCTTCCAGCTACTGACTGATGGATGACTCACATCCTGAGTGCCCAGTCTTTCTGAGAAATTGGAAAGTCTCCCTGTGGACTGCTGGGAAGTCTCATGCAGAAGTGGCAAGTGAAACAGATTTCCTTTAGAGATGGCCATATTTCATTTCCATACTGAACCACAAATTCCAAGAAGGCTTTTGTTCTGTTCTTTAAAGAAACAAAATGTTTTTAATACTTGTTCCCACATTTCAAAAGTGGCTCAGAATCGATCTAGGGATTTTGGGGTCTTGTTTTCATTCTCATTCAGAATATAGAGGGTAAGATACAGTGCTATTAGCATTGCCTTTAATCTATTTTGGCTGTATAGATATCTTCCACAGAGTTACAGGAAGAAGACCTGCTCTTGATGGTTTCCAGGTAGGGCCTAGGGGGGAATCCTTTTGTTGGGCAACATAATGTCTAGTGCCAAGTATTGAGGTCTCCAGAAAGAGCAGGGCTGCCTATATCCTGATGGCAACAAATTAACTTTATTTTCACTTGCCTTTTTGATTAAAACTTTTGGTGTACAGAAAGACAATGGATTTCAACTTGTATATGATTAACAGTATAAATAAGAAAAGCCTCCTCTGGAGCTAGGAACACCAAGGTATATTCTCTCATCTGCCTCTACCTAGAATGTGTGGTCAGGCTGGCATTTTTAGCCTTAACTGGTTTTGTGAAACTTTTAGTACAGTGTTTATATAACTAAGGGATAACTAGGTTTCAGACTTAGTTAAAGCTTGTCAGGAAGCTCTTTGGAAAGCTGCCAGTTCCCTAAAGAGGCCCCTATGTCAATGATAGGTCTAGCAATACATAAATAAAATAAATAAGTATAAATAAAATCATCACTTCCTATAACAGCAGCTTATTCTGTGTTTATTCTCACCATGAAGGTAAAAACAAAATAAGAAAATCAACACTATCCATAACTTCACTCTTGTTACTAAAGAATGGAAGTGACGCACTTGGTGTTTGGAGATTTGGTTTCACAAGGTGTGCCCATTTTATTGTTATTGCTATTGCTTGGGTATTTTCATCTACGAAATCAATATCTCATTTAAACTATCTACAGCATCAGAATAAACAGAAATGTTGACTAAGAGTTTTGGTCCCTTAGAATTGGCATCAAGAAGTTTGCCTAAGACAGAAGCATAAGGAACTGAACTTACATTCTGAAGTTAGAGAATTTGCCATCTCTTTTTCCGGTCAGGGTGAGGGTCATTAAGGAGAAAATGATTATGAAAATTCTCCCCTCTCCTATAAAAACTCAACTCAGTTCGGTTCCTAAGAAGATATTGTCTATCTCTTCTTTGGTATGAAAATTTACCTTCCTGTACCTGGAGGAGAATTAGGGGGAAACTGTAGATAATTAGACCAGTAAATAAATAAATCAGAATGTTTTCTTATTCCCTTCATGTCTATCTTTGTCTCTGTTGATGTAACAGTTAACTCCAGGAATGAAATCTGTTAATGAAATTTAGCTTGCTAGTCAGCTGCCTTTGAATTTGAAAGATTATTCTGGATTAGCAATATGTTTGTACTGAGATCACAGAAACCCATTAATACAAAAGGAGAAGGCATAAAAATTAGTAAGATGTGGCAAAACTGGAAAATGAGACTTGAATTCTGCGACAACTAGATGAAAAGTTCAGGTGTTTCTGTGTAGGACAAAAGATTTCTCAGAATAGCCAAAAAAGGCAAGAAGTCCTCAACTTTATAAGCAGTTGGAATTGAATTCTGACTGAATTAAGTATTGAAGTAGATTATATGATGAACCTCTAACAAAGAATGCAGCCTGTTAGATCTGATTGACAGATAATATAAGATAATAAATTATGTTGTGATAAGCTCCTTCATGTATGGTAACTCATGTAGTAAGAAGAGGAAAAATGATGCCGTCATATCCTCTTGTTTGCTGCAATCAGTTACCTTTCTCCCCCCAGAGGAAAATAAAGGAGAAATTGTAGATAGTTAGAACAGCAACATAATAAGTCAGAATGTTTTCTTATCTTCATGTCTGCTTTCAATGTTACTGATATGATGGTGGTATGCTTAATTACAAAGCCCTTGACATCCCATAGTATTTTATAGATCTATGTCTCTGTGATTGCCTATTTGTGGTGATAGACAGCACTTTCCCTGTTTCAGCTGAATCTCATTAAAGCTCCATAAATTGAATATCCTGCTATGGGAAGTACATATAAAGGAACAGATGCCCGTAAATTCTTTGTAATTGGTCCAATGTCAATTAGACAAAATTCTCCCTGTACAAATGCCAAAGGTTCTAGAGGAATGACACAGTTAATAGTGGGAAACCTACCAAAGAAGCTTGAAGACATTAGGACTTAGAGCTCCTGCAGTGGAGAGCCTGGCCAATGCTGGAACAGCAGAAGACCAACACCCATTGTTACAGCAAGATTACAGGAGTTTTCCATTCATTAAAAGAGCACCGTGGTTGGTGTCCGAAACTTAACATGTCTTTTAGCTGTATCCAAACGAGTGGACAAAGGGGCAGACAGCCATAGTACCTACTCAGTGTGTTAAGGCTAATTAGACCAAACACTGAAGACGTCAGTACCTTAACTGCATTTGACATGTGATCTTTAAATATACATCTTATAATCTTTATAGTACGTAAAATCAAAAGATGAAACAGGAGGACCAGTTTGAGGTAGATCTTCTGAGCAAGGAAACGATCCCAGCATTCACTTTGAATGTTCATACACATTTCTCTTCTGGGATATGACATTTAAGCACAGTGAACAAAAATCAGCCACAGCAAGGGAAACAGTAGCATTCCACAAGACAAAGGTTACAGTTTTGTTGCATCTGTGTGAAGTTCTTACCTCTCTTTCCTGCATTAAAGAGGGACATTTAAAAGAAGGGCCAAAGGATGAAGAGATGTTGGAGAGGCAGGAAAGACAGGGAGTAAGGTGTTTTTGTTTTGTTTTGTTTTGTTTTGTTTTTAATTATTTTTTGGGGAGGGGTTCTTTTGAGGGGGATGCTGAGGGGTGAGGGCCAGATATGGAGGGCCTGGAGAATGAGCAGGATTGGGGTGCCTGATGTGTAATTCCCAAAGAATCAATAAAGAATTATGTTAAAAAAGAGTGGGGCAAAAAATAGATGTGTCTCCACCCACTCCAAGCCGGTGAAAGGAATGACAGGAACGATCTGAATTTGAGGAGAAACCTTTAGAATCAGACATGATTGGAAACATTAAAGTGATTGAAATTCATAGGCTTAAATTAGAAACAGCTGCCGTAATCAACTACACAGTGGGAATAGAGATTTCAAAGTCCATAGGAAGTTAAGAAAAAAAAAGTAGAAATATTTTTCTACTTATATACTTTAATGATTTTCAATTCAGTGGCCAAAATGACTTCCTATTACATTGTTCATATCATAAGCTGTGTGTGTATAAAACAAGATAATAGGTTTTTTTGCTCACTAGATAATCACAAGAAAAATAGAACGCATTGAACTGTTTCAAAGATTTATTGAGTACTTTTATGAATAAGAGCTTATTTGTAGTTTTACATGTAAAATGTTGTGCAAGCTATCAATGTTGAATTAAAATAATCTTGGTAGCACAAGGAAACTGTCATAGTGACCATCATGTTATATATAACAAAAATCACAAAGACCCAGCCAAAGGCAGGATTTCAACATCTGACAATGGACTCTAGCTCTTTTTCATACTTGTTCATGACGAAAGCATGAAAGATTTACTTTAGAAATTCAAAACACTCTCTTTTACAGTTGTTGACCCAAATACAAAAAGTGTAATCAATTAATGAAAGAATGATCTTCCTCCCACACCTTACAGAGTGTCTTAGTATTGTTTTGATTGCCAGATGACTGCTGCAATGTTTATTTTACTCCATGCTATTATTGAAGCTGGCTAAATAATTTGATCTTGTAGATCCCCATGCATTTTTCTGCCTGAAAAACAAAATCTGTTTAAATATCTTTAGGCCTTCTTGCATTTGATCTCCCAATCCTGAGTTGCTTTTATTTTTCATTCTTTCTTATCATTTTACTCATGATATTATTGTAATGATATATATATCATATATATATATGATAGCTAGAAATGGATTGAGTGTATATGAGATACCAGTTATTCTACTTAACATTTTGTAGGTTTTCATGTTTGTCTGCAGGCCAGTAGTAACATGAACATGTAATTCTATTGTATGGGTGTATTTGCTGATACTAAGAGGAAGCTGAGTAGTCAATAGTCCATCTGGCCATAGGATTTGTAGTGATGTCTCTTACATAGTCTTCTGGTTTCAATTCACTATACTCTCTTTAGCAAAAATAAGTGTACTCTTTAATGTTCTGGTTGAAAACTTAAATATTATTTCAATGAGAGCAGTTTTCAATTTCAACATCTCCAAATTATTCATTTTAATTTCTCTCTGTACATATGTTGTAGCTTGCTGTTCTCACCCAAGAGAAAGAGACCAGGATGAGACCTTCATGAATTTGAAGCCACACAGATACAACTTGGGGACACACACACTTGTGACTACAAGTCTAGAGACAGTCACTGAGATGAATGACTGGGTGGATGGATTGGGGGAGTCGGGGGGGTTAGTTATAAAAGTAAAAAAATACAAAAGTTTGGTACATCTTGTTGACATGACTGTGATGGCCACTAGCAAGTATGACAGAATAAGAGCTTTTTAATAAGAACAGGTATATTTGTTTGATAAGGCAATAGACAGCCTCGAGGTTCCAGAAGCAGAACAATGCAAGTCAGCAAAGGTTGCTGTAAGTAGTGAACATGTGTGAGTGAGCATCAGGCTGACCCCAGTTTTAGACTGAAGTTGGTTCTGAATAGATGTGCACTTTATCAAAGGAAGCCTTTCTCATTTTCTTCAACTCTAGGTTGTTAGGGTTGCGTTATCTGCTCTGGCATCTTCTCTGCTGTGATGTGTAGGTTTGAGTCAGTGCCTGCACATGGGACCAGATCAAACAATAGTCATGTTGATTAGGTTGTGACCACCTGTGTGTTCAAAGTGGCACCCTAGGTTCTCCTAACACATGCAGCTCAGGCAAGATAATTTGTGGTTACTATTGTTTTCTTGGGTTTCTGATATCTCACAGAATGATTGTGCTCCCCACTCTTACGTTTGACTTGGAAAGACATGCTATCAGTTCCAGGCTCTATGTGGATTACTTTTTTCTTCATTGAATAGAAATTCGCATTTTTTATATCAATCCAATACATTATTTTTCTAAGTGTCCTCATAATATTACGAAAAGTGAAAAATTCAAATTGGTAAACTTTGTATATTTCCAAGCAAGAACTAAGGAAACTGCTGCAGAGCTAACATACCTTTAGATCATACAATACTTTTAGATCAGAGGCTTGCCCACCAAGATATGAAATAAGTTTTGGTCTATTTATTCTTTTTTCTCTTTACAGTATTTCAAGTATAATTTTTAGCATTATTTTTATATTCATAGAAAATAAATTCTTTTTTTTTCTTTCTAATTTTTTTTCTTTTTCAAAATAGGGGTTCAGTGTGTAGGCCTGGGTGTCCTGGAACTCCCTCTGTAGACCAGTGTTGTATGCTATTTTGTTTGTGTTTTGACAAATAAAGCTTTTCTGGAGATCAGTGGGCAGAGCTAGTCATTAGTTAACCATAGACGCCAGGCAGTGGTGTCACACACCTTTAATCCCAGCACTTGGGAGGAGGAAACAGGAAGATCAGGAGTTCAAGGTCACCCTGGACTACACAAGATTGAACCAGTCTAAAAGAGAAACAGAACCAGGCTACAGTGGCCCACATCTTTAATCCCAGCACTTGGAAGGGTCATGTCTTTGATCCCAGGACATCAAAGGCTCAGGCCTTTAATCCCATTACTGGGGAGGATCAAGCATTTGAACCCAGCACATGGGAGGCTCATGCCTTTAATCCCAGGGAGGTAGAGACAGGAATATAAAGTGTGAGGAGACAGGATTGTGCTCCCCGAACCCCAATTCAGTCAGAGATTTCGTAGAGATTAGAAGTCCCTGATGGCTGGCAGCTCTGCTTCTCTGAACTTTCAGCTTTCACCCTGGACTACTGACTCTGGGTTTTTTATTGTGAAGACTACTTAGGACTGTGCATCAGACCGGGCTGGCTTTGAACCTAGAGATACACCTGCCTCTGCCTCATGAGTGCTGGGATTAAAGAAGTGTGCTGCTACTGCTCAGCTAGAAAATGAATTCTTAAGCAACAATAATTAAATTACTATTTTCATAATCTATATGCATATGTATATTGGCATCTTTTAGCACCATGCATATAAGACAAATTCTTCATGAGAAGATTACTTTGTTTTGTATTTAGTCATTTATTAGAAGTGTATTATATAGGAATGATTGGATTTACCTTCAAGGTAATTCTACTATTTCCCCTATTGCACTCCAAGTAAGTAGTGACACACTATCTTTCATTGTTTTTGTCTTTTTACCTAGTCATTAAATTAATATCAACAAGGGTATTTCCTTCTTTTAAAAAAGATGCTCTTTATTTAAAAGGATGTTCTTCAGTTGAAACAAAAATTTCAAAGAAATTGACCTCTCCATATCATTTAGAATTATACAATCATTTTTATCAAAAACTATAATAATACCAAGCTCTCTGAAAATAACACTATTTCACTATTTAACATCATTCATCGCTTTTAAATTATAGGGGATTGAATTTTCTTCATAGTTAATACTTACTATTAAATTTTTTATAAGTTATTTGTTCATATAACATTAAGGTGTTAGATATGCTTTCAAATATTTTCATCAGTGGATTTATTATTAAGTAGATAGAACTACCTGAATCTATGATTAATTTTTCATTATGACACTATCTTAGGCCCTCCTTGTCAATAAAACAAAATATTTGAATTTGTGTAAATTATAAACAAGCATTGTTCATAACTCCCAGTTCTGAGTGTGGGAAGTGTGACATTGGGACAACCAGCAAAGTTTCTGCTTTAAAGTTGCTACTTCAAAGCCATGTGCTCACACAGCAAAAATGATGAACAAATTCACTCAAGCATCTCATTAAGGACAGTCATCCCATTCATGAAGGTGTGACCCTCGTGATCACCTTGCGAAGGACTCCATTTTATCCCATGTGTGGAGAGCAGGAGGTTTCACCGTACAGATTTTTGGTGAACCCAAAAGTTCAGACTGCAGCATTCTGTCTCTGTCTTTCTAGATTTATATCCATGTCCTCTCTGCAACATAAACTCTTTCCTTCCTCATTTTCTCCAGGGACTTAACTTATTCTATAGCTAAATCGGAATTATGAAGTCAGAAGCCTCTGGTGAATTTCATCTAAATCAGTTATGAGCCAGACTCAAGCAATACTAAATCTGAGGGAGTTGTCCTATGCTGTGAGCCGATGAAACCAAACAAATTGTAGACTTCCAAATACAGTGCTGTGACAGGATTACTACAGATACTACCACTCAAAAGACAGAAATAGAAAGAAGTCTGGGTAATAGGTTCAAATTATGTCCAAAACTCAACAGGGCACACGTGTTCCATCTGAAGATTTGAGAATAATCTATGAGCAGATGAGCTGCCTTCTGAGTATACTAGGAAGGGAGTTGGCACTCAAGGTCTACATATTTTAAAATTTTTCTAATTATTTAAGTGCAGCCTTTTTTTTTTAGATCATATATTTTCTTAGTCCTTTCTCTCTTGTCATATTTTATTGTGAGCAGCTGACAGATGCTAAATAGGATACTAAAGACTGCTTGGCCATTTCTCTTGCTAAATATCTTATTCTACCATTCCTTTGATCCCCCTTCCACAGACGCTGGAACACAAATGCAATTTAGTCAAGTCCCTTCCACTTCATAAGAGGAATCCAGTTTCTCGAAGTTTCTCATAGCTTCTGCTTCGTTTCTGCTAGAGACCTTGTCAGACTGAATTTTAATGTACACATTTCTGCTGACAATTAGTTGTGTCCTCTTGGCAAATGATACTTATAGAGACTAGACTTCCTCTACAGCTCTCCTCTTATTGTGAACCTAAGCCTGAACGGACTTTAATAGTCTGGTCACAGGGCAACACTGTTCTTTTCCAACAAGAGCTTCAAAACATAGATGTTTGAAATGGATTGACTCATTTTCAGTTCGAGCTTTTGCTAATTTTTAAAATTTATTTTTGAAAGTTTCATTTATGTGTACAGTGTATCCTGGTCATTTCCACCCCTACACCCTTACTCCAAAGACATTTGTCAACGTCATGGCTTTATTATTTCTAAAAGTTCACTGAGTCCAGTTACTGTTCCCATATGTGCATGGATGTGGGGTCATCCATGGAGGCATGGGATGACACATGCCAAAACACAAATTTCAAAATATTTGAAATATCAAAATACTTGGTACATTAAAATTACTTTTATATATTATTTTAACTGTTCAGAGCTTACACTTTGGCTTTAATTTGTTGTTAATGATAATCAAATTACACTTAGAGAAGTTGAAGTTTCCCAAACTGCATTATCTAACATATATGTTATTAATTATTGCTTCTTTCTTTAAGTTTCCTGTATTAAGTAAACTGTAAACCTGCTTTGAATTGTAGCAATTATCATAAAGTTAAGAAATTACTGTTAGAACGTTTTACAATTAGTCAGTTCCGTGTTTCATGCTATCATATGCATGCCTTGGTGCATGGTTTCCAGCAATACAACAGCTGTTCTTTAATGCATTTTTTATGTATTCAAATAATTCTTTCATAATAAGTTATGATACTTTCAGCCAGAGTTAATAATGTACACAAAGCATGTGTTAAGAATTAAATAAAATCTTAACTGAAGATTTAATTTGATTTGAGAGATTTGAAGTACACACACACACACACACACACACACACACACACCTTTATTTTCAGATGGTCAGGAGTCTGTTTTATAAATATTTCAATTGCCGGGCAGTGGTGGTGCACGCCTTTATTCCCAGCACTCGGAAGGCAGAGCCAGGAGGATCTCTGTGAGTTCGAGGCCAGCTTGGGCTACCAAGTGAGTTCCAGGAAAGGCGCAAAGCTACACAGAGAAACCCTGTCTCGAAAAAAAAAAACCCAATAAATAAATAAATAAATAAATAAATATTTCAATAGCTGAAAATGATGTACTACTCAATTGGTTGACAAATGAATGTTGAGAAAGAAATAAAAATTATATACTTGTGGTCACAAGTAAGAATGATGGGTTCCAGAAGAACTACCAAAGCAAACACTGCCAAGTTCACATATTTAATGTCAAAAGACTCTCATGACATATATACCAGTTGTCTAAGTTTTGAGTTTCTGACTCCTTTCGCCACTGTATACTAACCAGTGATTTTACTTTTCTTATTCTAGAAAAAAAAATGACTCTTAGTATAGCCTTGGATGAGTTATTTACACTGCAATTTAAGTACAATGAAATGGGTTCAAATGGCAAATATTCTTGGAACGTTGATGGTTAAGACATCGCATTAGTTTGACATAAGAGTTTAGAATTTACATAGAGGTTTAATAAGGAAGATGTAACCTGACAGATGCCAGCTATACCTGTGAAAACTCTCACCTAAAAACCAAATGAGGAGAGGATGTGGTAAAAGCTGTTGGCCCATGAATGCTGCTGGCTTTCTGATCACACTGTCTGATCTGGAGAAGCTACAAGAATCAGAGGAGGCAAGGGTTATGAGGAAACCATAAACACAGTAGAAGGCAGCTAAGAGGAGACTGGAAATCAGGACATAAAACCAACTTTCCTGCATACTGTAGTGTAAAGCACAATAGTATGACAGCTGTTGAAGGTGTACAGAGGCTGTGTTTTCACTTCTACAAAACAAAGAAACACTTATAACGTAAGTGAGTCAGAAAATTACAAGTGCAAGAGTGACAGAAATACATAAAGAAAATTTGCTGTGACACCCCCCCCCAAGAAAGTTACAAGTGAAAATGTGATAATTGACACATTAGGTGAAAGTATAATCAGCTAAAAATTTGACCATAGTAGCTGATATATGTGGGTGTGGAAGAAGGTCAGAGAAGATGCATGTCACATGTAGCTGTTAAATATATCAGCGAGGTAGCAGAAGGATCAAGGAACAAGGAAGGAAATAAATGGAAAGTCCCAAATTGCTTTGTCCAGACCTGTAAATATGGGATAGGGCTTTTTTTTTGATAGAAAATGGAATAATTTAGACATCAAGCTGAATAATTAAACAATACTGGGGGCTAGAGAGATGCTCAGCAGTTAAGATCCTTTCTTGTTCTTCCAGAGAACTGGAGTTCTTTTCCCAGCACCCACATACAGCAGCTTATAGCTGCCTATACTTCAAGCTCTGTGGGGTCTGCCACACTTTTCTGACTTACACAGGTACCTGCACACATGTGGCACACACACACACACACACACCAAATAAAAATAAAAGAATTAGAACATTTTTTTTAAAAAACTATATTCTTATGAAATCAGCAAGATGAATAGAATGTTCACTGTTGAGAAATAGTTGCTGTGTCTTTTATTATGAGTTCCAGTTAGGCTGAAAAAAAGGTGTGTATAGAACTGCAAGAAGACAGGATGACTGTGTAAAGTGGTATCTGAGAAATATTACTCCCTAAATTCACCATATAAGTTCCTATGCTTTATTCTGCCTTTATCCTCAGTACAGAATCAAGTATATAAGACAAAGTGTATGAAAGTTACCATAAAACGTTCACACAGGTGATACAGAAATGAAAGCTGTCCATCATAATTCTAAAATCATAAAGTGTAAAGTCATACATGCATATACTCTATCCTGAAACTGTATTTGCAATTATTCTCTGTAGCTATAAGCAAGTTGGAATGAAGTGTAGTATAAGCTGGAAATCAAATTAAAATACGTGAGTTCACTTCTAGAATGTGTTCTGTAGCGCCTATGTTGTCCCTAAGTATGGAAAGGAACCTAAAAATGGGTGTTGTCAATAATACATGATTGCTATAGGGATAAGGTAAAAGCTGAGTCTGGTTAAAATCTTTAGCAGTTAGAAAGTACTATTTAAATAAAGACACTGGTGTTATTCTTAATTCAATGGCTTGCATAAAAATCTTCTAAACAACAAGGATATATTTCTTAAAGATCAATATTTCAAAATTTATTCAGGATATCCTTCATACCAAATAAAGTTTCAAAGTATATAGGAGAAGTACATTTTTTCTTATTTTCCCTGGGCACTGGACTTTACTACCAATTTAAGGGACTCAACCAACAATTCACCATCTTATGTATTCTTGGCGTTTTCATGTCTGATCTTATAACTACTATAGTTTTATAGGTTTCAGACAAATGTGCTTCATGTTTTTGTATTTTGTTCAGTAGTTATTAGTATCCTGTTTATAAGATATTCATTAAGGTAATAATGTTTGTTGTTTCAGATTCATGATTCTAAGCACATTTTGAATTTGAACATATGAATTTGAAGCCTAAATTAAACTATTGATGGTCAGTATTTACAGATTTTAAAACTCTCTGCTGATATAGTTTCAGAAAAATTGAGAGCTCATCATAAGCATTTTTTATGAAAAAAACTATTTACTATTGCTCATGAAATAGAAGTTAAGACACATAATGATTTCCATTAATTAATTGATAATATATGTGTGTGGCACTCAAGTCACTTTAGTTTCATAAAGCCAGTCATGGTAGCTGTTTAGATTATGGCACACTAGAAAGAAGTTAGCCTCCAAGCGAAGCTTCTAATAAACACAGTGGCCTTGACACTTGAGCTTTCTAACTTTCATACAGTATGGCCCTTTGCAGAAATAAATAAGAAAAGCAAATACTGAGCTGGGACAACCTAAGACCACTAGCACAATGTAAACTGGAGGCTGAAACAAAAGGCTGAATCTCTTTATATTCTCTAGAAATAGCAGTCCACTCCATAGTGAACCTGACCGTATCTGAAAGGGTCTTAGGTGAGGCATAATGGTAGATGACATGGAGAAAAATCTAGCCAAATATCATGAAAAAAATAAAAAGACCAAAACATTATTAATGGAAGATGACTTGCAAGTATCAGTATTTTATGGTATTTAGAAAATACTTTGCTTGACCACATCAAAATGGTAATTAGCTTAGAAATAAAATGAGGTCACTGAAAGCACTGAACTATTAAATAGATTTAGAAATTTAAAAACTATTGATTTATTCAAATGGTGTGTCCTTTCTTCATTACACATTGTAATGATTTTCCCCATCCAGCAGAATGTACGCCTTATCGTTAATTACAAAAATGGCGTTTGCCACAAATGATTTAGCTTTGATGTTTCCAAAACCCCTAAAAGTTATTTTTATGTTCTACAAAGTGAAAAAAATGATTTTTTTAAAAATTAAATGTCATTGTTGATTATCCCCATTCACTTAAAAAAAAATCTGGATTGAAAACTAACGTCAGTGTATTTCATTTTCTGGTTTTTGTAGAAAAGCATGTATCAGACAGTATCTTTCCAAAAGGATAAATATAAAGTCTGGGGGAGAGATGCACGCGCCTCTGTGGAAACACTGGAAAGTAGCGTAGGTAGGCAGGGCTGCAAGGCTCCAACTTCTCCAGAGTTGGAGAGCATTGAAAGTACATTGTCCTGTTGGGTCCCTTCTCTCCTACCAGCAAGAGCAACACCACACCCACAGCCCAAGTCACAAGCCCAGACTCAGCAGTTCTTCAAGTGGTCCTCAACTACAGAAACTTAAATCAAAAGTTTCAGATTATTGCCACCGTGTAAAGACCAAGATTTCGGGAACAAAGCCACCAAACATATTTGGACTACATTTCCCATGACCCTTCAGCCTTTCTCATGCTCTAGTCGAGGAGGTATGAGGGGTGGAACACGAAAACTAAAAAGAAGAGCTTAATTACATGTCAGACTAGATTCCTACTTCTAAAGGCATAAATCTCTACCCTGAGTAGAAGGAACAGTACCGAAAAACATAAAATATTTTAACACTGTGATTCATCGGGGGTTTATTACTAGACATGGTGAAAAGAAACACTAGGGTACTAGAAAATAAGTCTGCACAGTGTATGGAGGAATGCATAAAACGGACACGGATAAAGCCATAGCAAGGAATGAAAAGTGTGCACAGAACATTATGAGGGAGAGAGGTGCACCTCCAGTTAGAGTCACAATAGAACAAAGAAGCGAGATGGGTCAAGTTCAAACTGAAAATATGTTACTAAGAGTCTCCTAAACTGATGGAAGAATACAGCATCAGAACAGCAATGAAAAGGACAAAAAGTTCAACTTAGGCAAACTACAGCAAAATTACGAACATTCAAACACAGAAAAAAATAATAATAAAAGCAATCAGAGAAAAATGAAATGTGTTTTCTTTGTAGTTTTGTTCAAATGAACAGCGATTAAAAACGGCATTTGCATTTTAAACTGCAATGATGAAAAGTAGCAGGCAAAAGGAATATAACTAAAATATTTAGAAGCGTGTTAAGATATGATTCCAGGTCCATTTAAAATACATTTGAAACTGCAAGTGAATGAAAACTAAAGAAAATTGTGGTTAGCCTATTTGCATGAAGAGCTATTGTAAGAAGAAATTTGATATTGAAGGGAAGTCTCCCAACTTGTATTTCAGTAAGGAAGGAATGAATAAATAGCAATGAAGGGGTAAAAGCAGAGCAATTTAAGAGCAATTAAATTATATAAAACAATCATGTGGTGAGTGGGGGTAACAAAACCAGTACTATGCTGGAAATGCCAAATACTAAGGAAAATAAATAATGAGCAACAAGAAAATAGTTTGAATCAATTTCTAATGAATATGCTGCTTTTCTACTACATCATTATTCATTCAAAATGTACTTGTTTTTCAAATTTCTTGCAACAATCTGTACAATTCCCATTGATGGATATAATCTAATAAGACACATCCTCTGTCCACCAGTACATTAAATCTAGGTTAATAATGAATGCATTCAGATTATAATAAAATTCAGCATCACTAAATAACTCTGGAGCTTCCAAACATAATTTTATTTAATTAAGCATCTATACGTTTATTTTATTCTCTACTCAAATTAAAATTGGAATTTAAAATTTGTGTGCATTTACATAGTAACTTTTCAGATTTCATTAAGCCATTATAATTTATGGCACCCTTACATTCTACTGTTAAGACGAAATATGTTGCTTGGTTTTCTTTGCATTTTGTGGTGGATGGCATCATACCATGACTGCATCTTTGTTCTTTGGTTGTGTTCAGACAAATATACAAGTTATGTCACGTGGTAGCTTATCTTCATTGTTAACTTGACTGGATTTAGAATAATTATGAAAACACACTCCTGGGTGTTTATGTAGAGATAACTCCAGGAAGATGCACCCAAGATGGGTAGGAGATACAGTGTTAATATGAATAGCACCATCCCATGGACTAGTTTCCTTGAATGAATAAAAGGATGAAAAACAGCTGAACACTAGATTCATCTGTCTGCTTCCTGACTGTGGAGGTGATGTGATCTCAAGTCTTCTTCTGTCACACCTTCCCCACCAGCCAGGATGGACTCACCATATGTCCTCAAACTCAAGCCAAAGTAAGTCATTTCTCTTTAACTTGCTTTTTGTCACAAAATGAGAAAAGTTGTTAACAAGTGTAACATTTCTCTAAGTCTATATTTGGTTTCCTTGAGTCAGATAAAGGTTTTCTGCTTGACTCGATTCCTTTTTGATATGTTAATTTTCCTTAACTCTGATGGACTTTATTCATTTATTTGAGGAGAATTAGTCATTTATTTTTCCAGCAAATACATCCTCGAAGAACCAGTTAACATTGTAAGGCACAAAGAAGATATAATATTTGGTTTTAATATTAAGACCACTTTTATAGAACTAATCAGAAATGTCATAAATAAGTATTGTAAATTATTTGAAGTTATAGAAGAAAACAGCTTAAAGGAGGTTATATTTGATTAGTAGAAATCTTTATCATTGGAAACCAAGGGAGGCGATGTCAATTATCACAACATTCTAGAACACCTCATATTTACTGTGATAAAATATGTTTTCCTAATTTTGATGGTAGGGTACATTTCAGTGACTCAGTTATAAAATATGGAAAATGTGGGGCTAAGAGATGATAAAATATCAAGAATGCAATTTCGACAATAACAAATAAGGAGGTGAGCCACAGAGAAACAGATTAAGAGGAGCAAAGCATCAAGAGGCTTGGAACTAGTGGAAATGCATGAACTGTCAACCAATAGTTGAGGAGCCCCCGTGGTACTGAACTGGGTCCTCTGGATAGGCGAGACAGCTGTTTGGCTTGAACTGTATAGGGGACCCCCAGGCAGTGGGATCAGAATCTATCCCTAGTGCATGAACTGGCTTTTTGGAACCTAGTGCCTATGGTGGTACACTTTGCATGCCTTGGTTCAGGAAGGACAGGGGCTTGGACCTGCCTCAACTGAATCTACCAGGCTCTGCTAACGCCCCATGGGAGACCTTGCCTTTGAGGAGGTGGGAATGGGGGGTGGGTTGGGGGGAAGGTTGGGGGGCGGGAGGAAGGAGGACAGAGGAATCTGTGGTTGGTATGTAAAATGAATAGAACTCTCTTAATGAAAAATTTATTTATAAAAATATAAAAATAAATAAAATTCTTTGGGGAAAAAAAAACTACCTTGTATGGAAACATTTTCTTAGTTACTTTTCCAAATTCCTCTGTAGTGTAGGATGGCCTTGAACTCATAATCTTCCTGGCTCTTTCTCCCAAGTGCTAGGATTCCGATATGTGTGTCTTTACTCAGTCTGTGTGGTGCTGTGGATCAAGCCTGGAGCTCTTGAATGCTAAGCTAGCATTAGACCAACAGAACAACTTTTCAAATCCATTCTGGTGTTCTTTGGATAACATTTTAATGGCAACTGTAAAACATTCAGTCACATACGAACAATGGTGAAAAAAACTTCTGGAAAAAAGCTCCCCCTGAGAACAACACTTGAAGAGAATACGTAGCCCTCCATTGTCATTCCACATTAGTGGTCATTGTTGCCTCAACTTTTCTATAAAGTGACTCACCAGACTCTTGTATGTTGAAGGTTTAATCTACAATTCAGTTTAAAAGTGGGACTTCAGTGAAATTATTGGGCCATGATGGCTCTATCCTAATCAATCGGTTAGTCTATTGACATATGCATTTTTTACTTTATTATTATTGTAAAGTAATTATAACTAAGAGGTGGAGCCTATAAAGAGGAAGTAGGTGAATTCACCCCAGGAAAGCATACCTTGTTCCTGCCCCCTCACTATCTCTCTGTGATACCTGGCTACCATGGGTAACACAGATTGTTCTATCATAACTTAAGACCATTTCATCCTTTGTCACATTGGGCAAAAATGTTAGAGATAGCCTTGTACAGAAACCTTTCATATTATGAGACAAAAATTGTATCTTTCTTCCTTCAAGTTCCTTTTTTAACATATTTTGTCAAATGTGACAAAATGTGATTATCACAAGCATGTATTGTAGTTATTTCACCAAAAAGAAAATGGAAAAGAAGTAGTAGTTTGGTAGTGTAAATTGCTTTCCTTACGGCAGAGCTGGAGTGATTTACTTCATACCTACAAAGCCTTTTAGACTCTGCACACTACTCTCAAATTCAAAGCTGCTAAATTTTAGAGACAGGAAGTAGAACTGGGCCTTTGTTAAAAATATTTTAGCTCACGCTGCATTTACAGTACTCCTTTAGTGTCTAATAAGCACATTTTGTTGATGTCAGTATATTTTCTATGAAAGACTAATAAGTTTGAAAGATAGTTAAGACAGTTTTTCAGGTTTCTAAACCTTGTAAAATGTTAAATACAAATGTACATAGTGCTCCTTAAGTTTTTTTGTTTTTTTGTTTTTTGTTTTATAAAATGCTAGATTCACAAATATATTAAAGGAGAAGACAAAGCAATTGTCAGTGATAGACTGAGAAGAAAACCAGTAAGATATGTTGAAAGCATGCTTTTCACATTGATAGTGAGTTAAGACTTCTAGTTGTGCCCTGTGAGGCAGATGTCTACTATCTCTGTCTCATACATTTGTGCAGTTTCAACATAAGTAGATGAAAGAGCCTCAGAAAAGTATTTAGCAAGCCTAGACAAAGAGGTAGAAAAAAGTCAAACTCCATACCAATTTATATTATAAATTATAATTTCCATAAAATCAAAGAGATCATAGATTTTAATTTCATGAGTGTGGGAGAAAGCACTTGCGTGTGGAGTGAAAGTGGACCTAATCAGATTTAGGATCTAGGAAGGTTTTTAGTTGTCATCATCGTGCAGACTATACTAGATCAGAAAGCAATGAAAGGAAAGCAGTCAATGATATATATGGTTTATCAGCAGCTAAGGCCTCACTAAACTTGTTGAAAATGGGTATCATACATTTTAATACTGTTGAGTCGATAAATGAGAAGTTTGACAAAAAATGCAGTTGTTGTGAAGTCATAGGATGTCTAGGACCCGTAGTGTACTGAGTTTCAGGTAAGGGCAGAGTGAGATGAGGGAGGGAACTCCTCACAGTACTGTGGGTTTATATGCTCTTTCACCAAGGATAGTTTCCCCTAAAACTCAATTCTTGTCTGTTGCTTTCTTCAAAAATATATCTGGTTATAAAAAGATCTCTGCATTAGTGAGTGCATTTAGGTTTTGTTGTTAATGACATGTAAATGAGTGGCCACTGACATGTACATGCTTACAGACAATAGAATTTTGTGAAATATTCACCCAAGACAGCATTTAATTTTGTCAACAAGACTCTGCTAGTAGTTATAAGTACCACAGTTAAAAACTACTTGGTTGCCTGAAAAAAGCCAGACTGACTTTCCAAACAACATCGTGTTTGGCTCTAGAGAGAGGCAGATCAGTCTACAGTTGATCAAGAAGTTGTCAAGAATCTTCACCATCAAGCATCCAGCCCTTGGACAGTGTATTTCGTGTTCCAGAACCCAATATTACATATGTAAGGTAAAAGGGCAGGGCTGGGTTAAAGATTTGAATCTACTTTTTTTTTTCCCCTGAGAAAACAAACTAAGAATTTCAACAGGGTAGATAACAACTCAGGCAGTCATTAAGTATTAAGTCCAATTGTGGTACCTCTGTCAGTAAGGGCAGGTGTTTTAACGTCATGTTTTAGTTTAGTATATGGGCATCCTCACCAAGCAGATGTTGTATTAATAAGAAAGGAAGAGAATGGATGTCAAACACACATGCGAGAATTTCTCATTCTATTTTCTGATTCTTTGAAATATTAGGTTCTATACAATCTTTTTGGAACTAGCTATGTCTGTGAGACTATGATGAGACAGAAATTTAAGTGAACTTATCTAGTGTAAGTACACATCAGTAACATTTCTTTTCATAATTATAGTATGTAAATAAGAGCCTGGCTGTAATGCTACAACCAATGGAATGCATTTATATTTACGACACTAGAATCTTTCATTCCAAAATTTTTTCCTTTTTTTTCATAAGGATTAACAGTATATGGAAATAACAAGTAAGTTAACGTTAGAAATGAGTTAATGGGGCTTTTAACTTTTTATATTGTTTACATTAGATGCAAAGGACTGTCACATTTCAAAATTGCAGAAATTCAATTTCATGGTCTTCTGCCTAAGTGACTTAGAGTCATATACTAACTGCTGCAAGTTTGATTATTTTAATGATTTGAAATCTACCGAAACTAAAATACAGATTTGTGTTTTTCTAGACAATATATTTGTTCCAGGGTGAGGACTCTAATCTAAGTGTTAAATAATAAATGTGTTCTTCAAAACTAATGTGCAGACACAGACAGGATGTCCTTAGTGAGTGAATTAAAAGACTATCAAAGTCATATATTTAATTTATGACTAGTAAATTGGGTAAAAAATAACATATCACAGAACTTAAACATAATTGTCAGATAATCTAAGGTTATCACTAAAGCTAATTTATCCCTATTTATTCAAATACTTGCTAAAATAGGTTTAGCTCATTGAAAAAATAATTATTTGATTGCATGTTCTATTTTGTGGGTTGCCTGTCATTGCTAATTGAACTATTTTGAACACTGGTAGATTTTTAAATTTGAGTAATGCTGTATATTATTTATTTACAAGAATAATTTTTCAGGGCTGAATGACATAAAGAACAAAATTTTAAAACATTTTGTTTTATGTTCTCTTATTGGCATTTGTACATCAGGCCCTATAAAAATAATTTTTCTACATAGAGGCTATTACATTATCTACTTCCTAAATTATATTCCCGAAAGTAATGTAATTTTAAAAGTTAATATGTACTTGTAAGAGCGATAAACTATTTACAAATGATAATTATACTGATTGAGATACTTGAGTATATCCCAAATACATTACTGAAAAATAAATGTTCTTTAATTTTCATATAGAACTTGATATTTACTTTAACTATACATATATGCATACTCATTAGGCGTTGTGTAAGTATGTGCATATCCCGATTGGAAATTCTGAGAAAAAAAGAGAACTAAGGACTGATTTTGATCTTTCACTCCTGTAATGATCACCAAATAATTCAAACAGACTTCCTGCTGAGAATAATTAGAGGATCTACAAGGATATAATGAATCAGTCTTCTTATGAGAAACTGAAAAAATTATGTGATACTTATAAAGACAAACCAAGGCCAAGGGAACAGAGCCTGGAACATTTTTGCCTCTTGAGGGTGGTTTATGGTTATAGTTAGGATGCCTGTACCCCAGTATTGCTTATATGCTTTATAGTTTAGCAACACTATTTCTCCAAATTTTTCTTCTATGCTATGATTTCTTTAATTTACAAAAAACATCAAGTAAATAACCTTAGTCCAAGCAATTACCAACTATTATAAGTTAGCAGATACAATTAAATAAGTAGATTTAATATAGTGATTCTTCTCATAATACTAACTTATGCTACTATAAATTTTTATAATTTATACTGTTAGCAAAGTTATTCATTTTCAAATTAATATTTTTCTATTATGCTATAATAATCACACCATTAAAGACAAAAATCAGAACATTGCTATTATAATTTCACCCTCAAAATTACTTTGAATCGAAGTTTTTTGGAGTTATCATAATCAAGTAAAATCGTTTAATCAGTTATACAGACAACTTGGTAATATGCTTAATATAATAACAGAGGTTGTCTGAAAGTTCAGAAAACCATCTTAATGTCTGTATAGCACTCATCAAATATCATCCTACCTAAGATCAATTCAAATTAACACAATATTGTGCCTATATTGCATTAACACTTAGAAGACCACATGTCCTTTTTTTGTTAGAAATTGCTTTCTTTTTTCTGTAAACTGATTATCATTTGCATCCTACTGCGGTGTTAATTTATTCATTTTTTTTCTGTTGATAATAACACAGTAGCACAGAGGACCTAACTTTGTGTACAGCTGTAGACAGAGCTAAGGTCAAGGAACCCTTCATGGTGATGGTCTTGCTGGCAAGTGTCCTGTGCTGGTCCAGAGCATCATATGGCAGGAGCCAGCATTTTTCTCTTCTGGTATCTTTCTCTTTCACTTCTTACAAATAAATCAGTATAAAGCCAGGGAGCCTCCAACCTTCTCTCAATTACCATCCCAAAGTCACACCTCCAAACAACATAAGTGAGACTTACAACCTCTTAATGCATGAAGGTGGTAGGGTTGTCAATTTTAACATCTAAATATTGGAGATATGCTTGAAACATACTCAAATCATAGCATGGCAGATCCTATTCAAAACTTCAACTAGGAAGAAAAGTAAAGTAGACAGGAGGATGTTTAAAAATATGCCTTCGCTCTTTGGTTATCAAACTGTTACTAGAGCACAAGAAACCGAGATCCTATGAAGGTTACTGTGCAGAAAGAAAGCTACAATCCGGAGGCTAAAACCCTATAAAACATAAACTGAAAGCCATGCTTGGATGTTATCTATTAGCAATGTAGACAGGTTCCCTTTTCCTCAGTCACAGCTCACAAAATTTACAGTTGGAAGTACAGAAAATATACACATGGCTCATAAGTGCATGGAAATGTAAGGAAGACACTAAGGAACCATTCGTTATTTCTCAGTATTTAATCTCTGCTCTTGCTTAAAATCACACTCCTTTCAAATGTTCTGTAAATTGAAAAATTCCAGCAATTTCAGCATGTAAATTGATAAAGAATGCATCTGAATGAATTTAGGATTGTAAGGAATTGTAGATGCTTTAGTGCAATGCAAATTTCATACATTCACTTACCTTTTGGGAGTTCTGTCATTACATCATAGGTTTGTAATCCTTCTGTCTGGTGTCTGTCTTGACAAAATCATCATGTGATGTATAATGTACAATGTTTAAGCTGTAAAATTTCACTATTCTAAATTCTTAAAACTTAGACTTGTGTGTGTGTGTACCATTACTAGATCTTTATTTTAGAATAATCATGTACAAAAGTACTGTGAGGTATATCATCAACTTTGCATAATGGGACAATACTGTGATATAGAACTAATAAACTGAGTTAGTCATATTCACAAGAAAATTAAATATTAGGGAGAATAAGGGATTTGACTGATTTCTGTTCTATGGATGCTCAACTGATTGGTAATGAATTTTAGTTCCCTTGTATCAACCATTTCTTATGCTTCCTATGGTTGTTAAACTGTTTGTAGTTTCTAAAGGGTTGTGGTGAGAATGTTTACACCAATGGGAAATTTTATGATAGGGGTATTTCTTTATTTATTTAACTTAAGAAAGCTTCTTTATCAACTTTGTTTATCAACTAGCTAGTATATATTATCTTAGACTTCATATCCTCATATATTTTATTAAATAGCCCATGCTTTTCATCTCTTCATTACAAGATTTTCACTGTGATACTTCTGTTTAAAAAATTATTATTACATATTAATACAGTATTAATAAGGTTAATAAAACTTCAATCACACTTTGCAGGGCTTTGTGATAAATCACTCTTACTTTCCTTGATGAAATTAATAATCTTTGAATGTCAAGCTAGGAAATGTGTCCTTTATTTTATAGCCAATGGAGAATTTTCACGCTGAGCAGGATCATTATCCGAACTATAATTTGCTTTTTTATTCTCTGGCATTTGGTTTCATAGCATCTTTCTTTTTAGAAAAGGCGGCATAGAAGGAATCAGAAGGCTGTCATGTTGTCTCCTCTAAGGCAACGATGTCTTTATGTAGTAGTGGCAGTGCTGCTTCTGAATTTTATTTCACTACTAGAGGACATCTGTGCAACACAGTAGGATGCCATATGGGAGACTGGCTTTGGTGGCTCAGTGCAAAATTTGCTATTAGAAAATAATTTGTATGACTTAGAACTATTGCACCCAAGTGTCTTCCCTTCCTTTCATTCCCTTCTAAAGAGCACAGCACCATCCCTAATTAGTTGATGGGAGTAATGAAGTGAATTCATCTTTAATTTTTTTTAGAGGTTTAGGAATTTATGCACAAATGAGGGCAATTTTTGTCCCAGAATTATCTAGTCTCTTTGTGTTCATCTATCCTCCATCTGTCCAAATATTCAAAACATGAAGAATGTCTTTGACCACATCCAAACTATCCTGTTCTTTGTTTTCTTATTTTGCTAAGTAGATTTCTCTAATATTAGGCTTTCCCACAATTTTTCAGATTTTAATTTGTCTTTGAAATATCAGAATGATAAATCTTAACATGAACGATTTTAGCCTTCATATTTAGTACTTCAAGATTGCCTTAAATTATTGCTTTTAAGGAGAAAAATATTTCCAAAGTTATTGGTAGACAGAGGAATGAGTATGTACTTAATCTTATGGCATGTAATATCAGGCATTTATGTGAATTTTGTGAAGTTTGTAATTCAATTAATAAATCATTTACTATATGTCCCTCAGCTGACAAATTGTATGTGGCAGTCACTAATCTCAGTTTTTCTGCTATTTTATGGGAGAAATACCACTTACATATTTATATGGCAGAAATACCACTTATCAATTTGTTTAAAATTGCATTTTTGAATGTTTTCATAGAACCTGTATTTCTTCATGCATATGGTATATCCTTTTGCACTTGTTCCCAATATCAATTTGGGTCCCCTAAGAAAAGGATTTCTAATCTTTAGTTGTCTGTCAATCCAGATTGCCAAATGGCCCCCACACATGCATCCTCCTCAGATATGGTGGCTCAATAAGATTTTACTAATGTTCTTTGTACTTAGAAGTCAATGCTAAATTTGAAATCCCATGCCTGAAGACTGACCTCTCTCATAATAATTTATTTGTAAAACCTTCATGCTTGTATCCCCAGGATTCTCCTCTGGTACTATTTTGAAGCTAACCCAGTTGTCCATTGCCTCTACACACAAAGACCTCTCCTTCCATTTCTTCTTTTCCTTTCTCTGGGCTAGGATGACTCCATTATCTAGGACACTCCTTATCATTCAATTTGAGGAGGTGTCTGAATTTTAAGGGGAGGGAAGTGTGTCACCAGGAGCCTGCTTTTGAAAAGCATTTCCTTCAATCCCAGTTTCTTCTTATTTCTGTGTTTCCTTCCGGACCACCATGAGATGAACAACCTTGCTTCTCCACATCCTTCTGCGATGATGATCCATCACAACATGGACCAAGAACAACTGAGCCAGCAGTGCTGTGGGAGGGACACCTCCAGATGTGGGAGCTGAGATGAACCTTTCCTTTTTTTTTTTTTAAGTTGTGTCCTCCCTTGTTTGTGATATTGATGGGTATTCTGACTAAAACAGAAGCTCGGTGTGCTCACTTCTTTTACTACAGGTTGGTAAGTGGAATTACTTCTGTCTCTTGCTTTCTTTCTACTTGATTGATCCCTTTCTACTGCAGGTGTGGTCATCCACCCTGCCTGTGATGCTGATGTTCACACAGCACCGTGAAGGGCCAGTCTTGATAGGCCTTGGCAGGACAGAGGTAGGGAAAAGAGCAACTGAAGGCAGGAAGGACTGAAAAATCCAGAAGATTTTCATGAAGGAAGGCCACTGGATTCCTTCTGACATATGGTCAATTCAGAATTCTAAATTACTTATTATCAACAGTGTATAGTTTTATAGCAGCTTCCTGCGCAGATTCTCCGGCGTTTTCCTATACCCATAAATGAGCATCTAATCAGGTATTCTCCTTGCTAAAGAGTGTCTTCAAGCTCTATCATTTTATCAGCAAATTTAGTCTGAGAAGGCCACCCGGCATCCCTTATGTAAATAGGTTATCCATACTCTCCAAAACTGTGATTCTTCTTACCTGTATTGCTCTTCATATTCACAGTTGAGCACTTGAGCACCTTCTCTTCCCAGTTTCCATATACCGATTTTCCTTCCATGCATAGGGCAATCTTCTCAATATTGTTACACATTAACTATTTTATTAAGTGTAATGAATACATCTGATATTGAAAGTAAGATAAGATTCCAAAGAAAAACAACCAGCAGCATATTTACATAGTCTGTAGCAAAAACACAGCCCTCATAGGAAAAACATGTTTAAAAACACAGCATAAAGGTGATGAACGACTTCGGCTTTGAACAATCACTTTAATTATGCTTTCCAATTCTATCACTGAGGTTGGGAACATTTTCATAAAATGCTTCCCCCAGGTATATTCAGTCTTTCCATAAAGCACTTAGCATTATAATAAAAACATAGATTATTTTATATGTGGAAATTCTGGGTAGCTGTAACAGTAGGCTCCATAAATGCTGACAGGAAATGTAAATGCTATCAGGAGATATTGTAAAACAAACAGTTCAAAATTCCAATCACCATTTCGGTTTTGTTGAAAGATAAATACAAGAGCTCTATTTTAATTTCTACTTCCAAATTCAGTTTTATAGAGTATATGATGCAATTTCACAGCTCAAAACAAGCTTAGAAGGCTCTTTTATTCATTTAGGCTGACATAAGAATATTATAAATTTGATGGGCAAAACATAGAAAATTATTTCTTATAGCTATGGAGACTGGAAATCCAAACTATAGCCTATTTCTGTGTGTGTGTGTGTGTGTGTGTGTGTGTGTGAGAGAGAGAGAGAGAGAGAGAGAGAGAGAGAGAGAGAGAGAGAGAGAGAGAGAGAGAAATAAAAAACAACCTTTATCATGCCCTAGGATTCTTTTTTTCAAGAGCTCTATAGATACAAATTATATATATTGAGATTGATATTGTTAGAAAATGCTGTATGTGCAGTTCTAATCTTGTTCAGAATATTGTACCCAAAAGTTCATTTAACAATGTAATACAAATTGCTAATCCTTAATGTTATAATTACTAACTACTAGGATATAAAGAAATGAAAGTTAGTAGTTAGACATTACAATCAAACTTGTAGTCATATTAGGTATGTTTTTGAGGTCAAGCAGAGATATATTAGACAGACAGGTCATCCTCAGACCCTTCAGAGATCTACAGAATATGGTATTTAAAATATTTTAATAACATATTTTTTTCTTTTTTTATGACTAGAGACATGTCTGCTCCTGGCAGCACCAATCTATTTCAGAGGAGATATAGGCATTGAAGAAAATGCATATGGAGTCAAATTTCAATGTGGCAAAATTTAGCCACTGGGTAAAAAAAATATGCCCTTGCATCGACTGATTTACAGTATGTCATATGAACTGGACATGCAGGACCCATAGGAAGGCGACCACTGAACTTTACAAGGCAAGATGGTCCTTCAGGTTCCTGCTTTGCAGAAGAAACTGCCAGACATTCTACAGGACACAGGTAGAAGCAATTGAGAGACTCTAGACCTATGGGCTGAGGATGGATGCCTCAATGTTACAGAGAAACTTTGGATGACTATCCAGGCAGGCAGCTGTCTCTGTCATTCTAGATTTTTGGAAGTTGCTTACAATGTTCTTTCTATTTAGTTAGGTAATATTGTATCCTTCTGAGGTCTTTGAAGTAGTTGAAGACTCGATAGTTATAATTTTCCTTAGTTATGATAAACGATAAGTTAGATATGAAACCTAAGACTCACAAATAGGATAAGTAGAATATTTTCTTTGAATTTGCAAAATATAAATAAACTAGATAATGTAACTATAATTTTTGCTTGATAACTGTTCTATTATATGTAATTTTTACTATGTTAAAGTTAAAACCTTTCTTTTTAATTAAAAAGAAAAGGGGAAATACTGTGGGATAATGCATTTGTACATGGGTTTAATAAAATGCTGATTGGCCAGTAGCCAGGCAGGAAGTATAGGCAGGATAAGCAGACAAGGAGAATTCTAGGAAGAGAAAGGCTGAGTCAGGAAATGCCGCCTGCCGTTCAGGGAGCAACATGTAATGGCACATAGGTAAAGCCATGGAAAATGTGGTGACATACAGATTAACAGAAATTGGCTGAGTTTAAGTGTAAGAACTAGTTAGTAGTAAACCTGAGCTCATGGCTGAGAAGTTATAAATAATATAAGCCCCTGTGTGTTTACTTGGGTCTGAGCGGCTGTGGATTGTGTAGGACACAGGAAAACTTTCAGGGACAGTCAGGAGAGAGAGATATTTCTTTATTGAGTATATGGTATGGCCACTAGTAGGTGCACCATGGTTCAGTGGGCAGCCCCACCCTCACATTTTCATGGGCAACTCTAACTAGAGTTTGTGGGTTATCAAAATAAGACAAACATTTAGGAATAGATTGTATTGAAAGGACAGAAGAATGGGGGTGGAGAGGGGAAATGAACAATAGATATAATCAGATTTCATTTAATATGTGTATGCAATTCTAAAATATAAAGAAAAATAAACAGCACAAGTCAATGAAATACAGGTACCCTCATTATATAACTTAACTCAGTTCCCTCTCCAAAGCTGCACTCCAAATATAAGCACATTTTGGAACTGAGAAAAATGCAGTCCCTCCTTCTCTTTACTAATAAACTTTTGCTTAGTTTCCCATCAGTTTTCCATGAAAAAATAGTGTTAAATTATAACACTGAACAGTGTCAACCCACATCACATTATAATACTTCTTGTGCCTTCTTTTTCCAAGAATCAAAACATACACACATACAACCATGGAAATTTCATAGATAAGCATCTATCACATTTAGTACAGAGATAATCTGACCCTTTCCTGCGTTTTTCTGACCAGTTCATTAAGTTTTAACTCATTTTATCCCCAGTAACACTTTACAAGTAGATTTAAAGGCAAACTTTTAAGCAGTTTCAAGTCAGGTGAAACAAAGGGTGTTAATACAAAGATCACTTTTTTTTCATTTTCTTTTTTTTTTTTTTTTTTTTTTTTTTTTTTTTGGTTTTTCGAGACAGGGTTTCTCTGTGTAGCTTTGCGCCTTTCCTGGGACTCACTTGGTAGTCCAGGCTGGCCTCGAACTCACAGAGATCCGCCTGGCTCTGCCTCCCGAGTGCTGGGATTAAAGGCGTGCGCCACCACCGCCCGGCTTTTTTCATTTTCAATAATGCATATTTCACTTCTTTAATTCAAAGAGTCTTATGATTTTATTTTATTAATACATAATAGACGCTGCTTTATTTCTCCATCAAAAGATTTTGTAATTTTCTTGCTTTGGTAAGCTCTTTGGAAGTTGGTATAGTATCTGAACTTTAGTAGCAGGGTGTAGACATTAGTCTCGAGAAGAAAATTAATTACCTACTCATCAGATAAAACAGTAAATGTATAGACATAAATGCCACTGAACCAAAATCCTCATAACCAAGTTGTTCAGGGATTGTGATTTGTGTGTGTAGATTAAAACTTTGGTTTTAGCAAAAAATGATAAACACCAAAAAAATTGTAATTTCTAAAACAGAATTATTCAGACATTTCATCTGTTAAGAATGAGGAAGCTGTTGAGAAAAGTCTTGCAAGAATGAGATCTAGGATGCCCCAGTCATATTATCTGGCAACAGAGCCAAGTGCTAATTCATCCCACATTCAACACACTTGTGCTTGGAGCCTGTTCTAAATCAGGCATTGCTAAAGTAATAAACAAAAGCCATGCTACTGTAAAACTTGACCTATCTGAATTAGTCAGTAAAGATTAAAGAAACATACTGTCAAAACATATTGTAATCAAAAAGTTTGAATTAGGAAAAAATTAAAGAGAAAGAAACACATATTGGCAGCAGCAACTCATACCTATTAATGATCCCAGTACTCAGGTTGCTGAGGCAAGAGCATCATGAGTAAGAGTCCAGTCTGGGCTACACAGTAAATTTCATGACAGCCTAGGCTACTTTGCAAGACTGTCATAGAGAAATAAATAAATAAATAAATAAATATCCACTTATGTCATGTCAGGCAGTGATAACAGTCAAGAAGAAAAATAAATCAGAGTAAGGGAAAGGAACTTTAAATTAGATAAGGTAAATGACAAAGACCTTTCAAATTAGGTGAAATATTAGGTGGGAGCTGAATACAGTGATGAAGGAAGCCATCCATATTACTGAGTGATGTGCCTTTCAGGCAGAGAAAATAGAAAATGCCATGTCTCTGAAGAAAGTACATACTCGGTAGGAGGAGCACTATGATAGAAAAGGTGGTTAGAAAAAAAAAAAAGGAGAATGCAAGAGAGTGATACAAATGAGCCTCAACAACTATGCTTAGTGAGTGAACATCAGTAAAACAGTAAAATCAGTTCCTTCTCATGTATAACCAACCTTGCTCTATGTTTCACTTGGAAACATCTTCTCTTAGGCAAATTGTTTTAATTTTCAGAACCAAGAGTTTTAAATCTGATTTTAAAATGCAGAATAATATATCATCCTTGAAATGTTTAATTTTTTCATGGCTATGGTATTAAATTTATCAAATGTAATTAATTTCCAAAGCAGTATAGTGGAAGGAGTAAAAAGACTCCTTCCAGTCAAAATGTCTATCAATCTGACTGTCTGTCTATCTATCTATCTATCTATCTATCTATTCTATTTATACATACATATATATATATATATGTAGAGAGAGAGAGAGAGAGAGAGAGAAAGAAAGAGACATAGAGAGAGAGACAATAGAAAAGAGAGGAGAGAGAGAGAGGTGTATAAAATTAAACAATCAAGAATGTTTAGAAAGATGATTTCACTCTATCTTTAAATCCCAAGACTGGAGTAACTTAGCGTGTCCTTAAGGGCTGAAAACTCGTAATCATCAGAATTTCCAGCACTTGGATACAACTTAGTAGAATTGTGTTTTTTCTCTTTGTGTGATCAAGTTGATAGCCAAAGCTGGAAGATGATAATAGTGTTCAATTTATCAAATGACATAAAATACATGATTTACTACTAACTTAAGACTGATTGTATAAAGAATTTGAAATTACTAAATGAAACTCAAAAATGAAAATGCATTACTCTTTAATTTCTGCAATAGATATTAAAAATGTATGAACAAAGTACACAATTCTGAACAATGTACAATTAATTACACCTGTGAAGTTAATTATAACACAGTTGGTATCTTCAGGATACATGTGTTTTATTCCCCCCCCCCCAAAGTAATACACAAATAATCACTTGATAGTGATCAAAAATACATTGAAAATTAAAATGTAGATGATTTCTCTTCATAGAAATGGCAATGGGTAATTCTAGACTCTGCCCTGTTATGAATAACTAGCAAAAAGTGATTATATAAAATCAAATTAATACAAAAGAACCAAAAATAAATGAAACCCTAAAAGGGAATGATCCAAGATTTGAGAAGAGAACCCTGGAAGTGAGTCTGGATTTGAAACTTATTTTTCAAGCATTTACAGTGCAATTCTCCAAACATTACCAGAAAACCTAAGGTCTGAAGAACAATGAAGTCAACAGAATGCAGAGCCTATCCTGGAGGAGGATATATGGAAGGGAATTATAAAAACATCTTTTAGGATATCGAAGAATTAAATTCCATGATTATAGATAGATGTAGGCAAATACTGTCCTTTACAAGAACCAATCTTGAAATATTAAAACAAATGATGGAATGAGGTGATATACAATTGTAAATTTCTTGGTTAGCTGTCATAATTCATGACCTTAAAATTATTGTATAACGGCCCATATACAATTGCTGGCATTCAGCACAACACACACAGTAGATATCACACAAAGCCATGCCATCAACATCAAGGAGGAGCCACAGATAATATGATTTTCATGGAGAACTCAGGAAAACTGATCTCATTGCTTCTTTTCCAGGCAGAGGGAACTTCAGAAAGAGGATTATGGCAAAGGTGAGCAGACTTGCAATGAAAATTATAGACCAGCCAATGCAGAAATTCAAAGATCATAATCAAAAGATTTTACTTACTACATATAGATCATACACCTAACAACAGAATTTATATTTTAAATGTCAACTTGTAAAAATGATTAAAAGATTCTATTTTTATAAAATATCACAAGAAATTTTAGTAGATGGAAGTTCTATGAATATTTTTATGTCTACATTAAAATCTCTAGAAATATTGAGATAACATGAAAATAAGAGTAAAATAAGAAAAAGTAATTATAAAATAAGGGATTATTATAATTGCCTCCTTCCTGAGAAACTTTCAAACAGAATTTAAACCCATACAGTGAATTCTCAACCATGCTTTCCAATACCAAGCACACCATTGGTATGAGTATAGAAGCCAGAGTACTTTGCAAAACAGAGTATCCAAATGTCCCATAAACATAAAGAAAGGTCCTAAGACTCATCTGGCGTGATGATATATTGTGTTCCCTATAAATTTGCAGAACAGAAAAAGCAGTATCCAAATGTCCCATAAACATAAAGAAAGGTCCTAAGACTCATCTGGTGTGATGATATATTGTGTTCCCTATAAATTTGCAGAACAGAAAAAGCCACTAGATTAAACATAGTAGCCAGACAGTGGTGGCACATACCTTTAATCTTAGCAATAGGGAGGCAGAGATCAGTCTGGATCTCAGCAAGTTCAAAGCTACCCTGCACTAAATGAGATTGACTCAGTCTAGGAGAGAAACAGAGCCAGGCAGTGGTGGCATACATCTTTAATCCCAATACTTGGGAATCACATGCATTTAATCCCAGCACTAGAAAAGTTGAGACAGGAAATGAGATGGATGGGAGGGGAAAGGTATACAAGGTGTGAGGAGACAGGAACTAAAGCCTTTCAGCTAAGGAAAGCTTTTGAGGCTGAGAAGTCCTAGAGGTAAGAGGTGGCTTGTTCCTTTGTCTCTCTGATCTTTCAGCATTTCTCCCAATATCAGGCTCTAGGATTTTATAAAAAGACCATTTAGCAATTCGTGTTATAATCTGGAATCAGGGAAATTCCAACAGAAGCACATTGAGATATCAGTACATATCTACCAGATGATAATTCTAAAAAGAAAAATGAGTAAAACAGAAGAAAACCAAAAATTATGGGAGGCCAGAGTGGTTCATTCATTCATACACTATCAGTAATTATTGAGGAATACACAATATGACTCCAGAGATTATTTTTGAAAGATTAAAGCATAATTCAAAATGCCCACAATGGGAAGAATGGAAAAACCCTCCTAAAAAAGCAGAATGGAAATATTTTAGCATGTAAGAAATATATGTAACAGCATATTCACATCATCTTTAGATAGGTGTTAAGATCAAAGAAACTGTGGTTGACGTAGGGATTTAATTTTTCCTCATTTTTGCATTTGATCAAAGAGATTATTACAATAAGCACAACCACAGTTGTTTTCCTATAAATGAGATGTGATTAGTGTTGACAGTGATTTAAACAAAGAGAAAAAATTTTTCTAGAAAAATTAACATATACAGGAAGCTTTCTATTGGCCAGCAGAAAATCATGAGCGTTCAGCAACCAATGAATGATTCCATTAATAATGTGTGAAAGAGTAAGGTAATCCCTAGTTCAGCACAGCAGTACCATAACATCACAATGCAAGAAAAGCAAGAGAAAGAGAAAACCAGGAGTGCCAGTCCTCATTGAACAAGGTACTTTAGACACATAGTGATTTTCACCGCTCTTCTACAAAATTATGATGTGTATGCTCTCTTCCATCATGATGTGTTTCTCTTCCATTGTCTTCTCCTTCACTTCTGCCTAATTGCTTTTGTTCTGGCAGCTGATATAAGAGGTGATGTTCCCCATTCATTAGGCAACATGCTGCTTCTGTATACATTTGTTATTTCAACAGTGATAACAAGTGAACTGCATTTCCCATGAAATCATCTCCCAACAATTCATGCAAAGTCCTCCCACAAAGCTCAACTCTCTGACATCTGCTTACCTCTTAGGCACCATTTCAAGTCACTGTTGCTTGTCTCTATTCTATGCTGTATTACACAGTCAATAAATTAATGCTGTTGCCTTTTTAAGACTTTAACAATCTGGACTACAGAGGACAACTTTCAGAAGAAAAGAAGGGAAACGGGCATAAAAAAAGAACTAACATGGAAGAATTCCATACCAACATAATAGATTAAAAGAGAACAATGTAGCTAGCAAGGGGAAAAACAAAAAGAATGATATGATTGTATTTGGGAAGATAATATGGTATAACTCATATACGTATGTTACATGTGTACATCACATACACCCTCTCTCCAACACACAACTAAAATGATTGTGGTTTTCATCCATTTAATGATCTATCAATATATCTCTCATGAGCTAACTAAATTTTCTTCAAATATGCTTCCCCAGTAGCTTTAGAATATTTTATGTAAAAGCAATAGTAGTTAATATTACAGTGATGTTTTCCAAGTTCCAATTTCAAAAGGAATGGAGAACTTTTAAGCACACACTTATCATGTTTTCAGTAGAGAACATCAAGGAAAGTCTATTAATATAAAATGGATTTTTGCCTTAAAATGCCTGTAATAATTCATAGAACTGGTGACAATTTAAGTAAGGAGTTTTGATTTGTATATTTAGGGAGATTCAGTGTGACAAGAAAATTAACTGATTCTGAAAGCCTGTGTAAAGCAGCACCCATCATAGCTAGTCTCCCAGATTATAGGATTTATCAAGATGTCCTTAATAATAGGAACAAAGAATGATTTGTGATAAATGTGAAATGAAAAGAATTATTTTCTTACTTCCCATGTAATTTACATATTAAAAATGATTGATATAGCCATAGTTTTTCTTCACAGATCTGGGTGCCTATTAATGTAAATTAGGGTTCTAAGGTAATTTTATCATTGAAATGACCATGCGAATACAAAGAAATATATATGGAAGAAAAGGTGTTTCTAGAAGGCTGAGGCCAATTCGTCCCAAAAAAACATAGGTTAAGAGTTTAGTCTTCTAGTGATTTGTATATACCCTACTGTAACACAAATCTTAAAAGGTCTTATTAAATAAAAAACCTGGAGCCAAATATTGGGCTGAAAAGTTGAGAGATCAGAAAAGCAGAAGGAAGTCAGACACATTCTTAACCACTTGGAGATCCTCAGCCAAAGAGATCTTCTTCCTGTCTACTGACGCCTATATGCCTTTCTGTTCTGCTGTCTCATTTCCTCTCAACCAGCTACATCACTTCCTCTTCCTGCCCGGCTCTGTCACTTCCTGTCTGTCTGTACAGACCTCCAGACCTTTATGGTTAACTTGTGTTGGAATTTAAGGCATGTGCCACCAGCCTGGCTCTGTTTCCAGTGTGGCCTTGAACTCACACAGATCCAGACTGATCTGTGCCTCCCAAGTGATAGGTTTAAAGGCATGTACTACCCCTGCCTGACCTCTATGTTTACTATAGTGGCTGGCTTTTTCCTCTGATTCTCAGATAACCTTTATTGAGGGACACAGATAAAATATCACCACACCCTACAACAGAAAAAGATCAAATAGCTTTCTTATTATTATCATTATACTTATTATTTTATCCTGTTTTGTTGAACTTAGATAATAGTGAAAATATTTTTTCTTTGGCTCTCCTTTTGTATTTTTTTAAAATTTTTAATATTTTTTTCATTGTTAATTTTTTTATTGAAAATTGATTTTTTCAAACAGTGCGTTCTGACTCCGGTTTCCCTTCTCTCAACTCCTCCCATTTCCTCCCCACCTGCCCTCTATCCAGATCCACAGTCTTTCTCTTGAGGCTTTATTCATAACAGCCAGAAAGTGGGAACAACTTAGATGTCCTTCAACTGATGGGAATGGGGGGTGGGAGGGGGAAGAGGGGGACGGGAGGGGGGGGCTGATACATAAAATTAAATTATAAAATAAAAGAAAAAAAGAATGGATAAAGAAAATGTGATACATTTACATAATGGAGTATTATTCAGCTGTTAAAAAATGACATCATGAAATTTGTAGGCAAATGGATGCAACTAGAAAAATTCATCCTGAGTCCGGTAATAGGACTCAGAAAGACAAATGTGGTATATATTTACTTGTAAGTGGATGTTACTTTTTAAGTAAATGATAATCAAGCTAAATTCACAGAGCCAGAGAGGTTAGGTAAAGAGCAAGGCTCTAGGGATACTCCTGGATCTCCCTGGAAAGGCTAAATATAAAAGATTTTGCATATGGACTGCCTGCAGGTGGGGAAGAGAGCTGTGTAGCTAGAGTTTTCCTGCCTTGCCCACAGTCAGGACAAATCTCTGTCACTCGCCAGTCCCAACCAAGTAAACACAGAGACTTATATTGCTTACAAACTATGGCTGTGGCAGGCTTCTTGCTAACTGTTCTTACATCTTAAATTAATCCATTTCTATAAATCTATACCTTGCCATGTGGCTCATGGCTTACCGGCATCTTCACATGCTGCTTGTCATGGCAGCGGCTGGCAGTGACTCCCTCCACCTTCCTGTTTTCTCTGTTCTCCTCTCTGTTAGTCCCGCCTATAATTCCTGCCTGGTTACTGGCCAATCAGTGTTTTATTTATTGACCAATCAGAGCAATTTGCCATACAGACCATCCCACAGCAGAGCTGGAGGGATCAGGTGTGGGTATAAAGGGAGAGATTTTGGGAAGAGATGGCTGGAATTGGGGGGAGCTTGTTGGGAGTGTTATGCAAACAGTGCAGTGGAAACTTCCTGTAATCTATGAGGGTGACCTTCGTGAGGACTTAGAGTAACGGACTATAATGAAACCAAACTGACCATGTATTGTAGCTGGGCAAGGCTTCCTGTAGTTGGCCGGGGTTACATTTGGTTAAATTTTTGGCCGACAGAGTTAAAGTGGAGATCCCCAAACAACCCAGGCTGATACTTGGACAGAATGTCTCTCTGAAAACGGACAGTGGGGGCCCCATTGCCGGACAACATCCACATAGCTCCCTGAATGTAGAGAGGGTAAGCCTACACCTGCATGGAGTCCTCACTGCTACCTTTTAGCCTCTTTAGCGTGAGAAAGTACTGTGCGGGCAACCAAAAGAGAAACCTGTGCTCCAACCCAACCAGGAAACCATCAACCTGCCTGCGAGATGTGCTGGGGCGATGGTGGGACTGAACTTGTGGGAGCGGCTAACCAGTGTCTCATTTAACCTGAGACCCACACCATGAGAAGGACTCCATGCCCCATGCTGCCTGCCTGGTCAGGAACTAGAGACTGGGTAGCCCAGAGACCTAGGGTAGAATCAAACATGACTGCCAATACATACATAAAGAAACAAACAAATAACCAATGGAACGATTTCTAATGATATTCTTCTATATTCAGATCTGTGTCTTGTCCAGTCACCATCAAAGAGGCTTCTGCAGACAGCAGAGACCCACTGCCAGACATTTGGAGAGAGAGTTTCAGTTGGAGGTCTCCATTGGGTCTGTCCCCTCGGAACTCAGGGAACCCCACCCCCAGAAGATGAGGAGGAAATATTGAAGGATTTACAGGGGATGAAGGAGGTCTGGCGCATGCCTTTAGTCCCAGCACTCCAGAGGCAGAGACAGGAGGATCTCTGTGAGTTCGAGGCCAAACGGGACTACAGAGTGAGTTCCAGTTAAGGCACAAAGCTATACAGAGAAACCCTGTCTCGAAAAACTAAAAAATAAATAAAAAATTTTTAAAAAGGGGATAAAGGACACCCAAAAAACATGGCCCACTGAAATCAACTAAGCAGGCCTGGCATGGTCTCACAGAGACTGAGGGGTCAAGCATGGGGTCTGCATGGATCTGCACCAGGTCTTCTGGGTATGTGTTATGGCTGTTAGCTTGGTGTTTTTGTGGAACTCCTAAAAGTGAGAGCAGGTATGTCTCTGTCTCTTTAGCCTGCTCTTGGGACTCTTCCTTCTATTGGGTTGTCTTGTCCAGCCTGGATATGAGGGCTTTTGCCTTGTCTTATTGAATCATGTTTTGGTCATGTTTGGTTGTTGTCTCTTGGAGGCCTGCTACTTTCTGAAAGGAGATAAAGAGGGAGTGGATCTGAGAGAGAGGAGAAGTGGAGGACAGTTGGGAGGAGTGGAGGGAGGGGAAACTGTTTGGGGATGTATTGTATGAGAAAAGAATCTATTTTCAATAAAAATCAAATAAAGGACTACAGTCCCTCCAAATTTATATTTGAAGGTTGTAAGAGATACTAGTATCAACACATATTATGGACAGTCATAGTATAAAAATATTAATCCCTACTGAAAAGATCACACTGTCTAGACTATGGTCAAGATGAAGACAAGAATATGGAAAATGAAAGGAGAAAGAAGGTGTTTTTGCAAGTGAGGATGTGTTAAAAGGTAAAAAGCATAAATTGAAAAATGCAGAAAAATAGAGACAGTTGTGATTTAAATTCGTTGACTTAATTCAATTGTTAGCATCTTGCAGTATGATATAGAATACAATGCTGCTTGGTTCCCAACATTTGTAAGCAGTTACGGAAAGCAAGCTCTCTCCCATAGTCCTCTATGACAAGCCAGTGAGTTAAGTACAGCCAGAGGGAAAAATCAAGAGCAATTGAATTTAAAAAGTCTTTAAGTGCAATGTTCACAGATACCACTACTCTATTAGGATGGGTTTGCAAATTTGCAAGGAGTAAGAATGACACAATGACATGAGAGTAAATGCAGACTCAACCACCAGCACACCTGGATTATGGCTATCTTTACCAGCATACCTAGATTATGGCCATCTTTACCAGCACTTCTGGATTGTGGTTGTCCTTCACTATAATCTAGTTTAGAGCATAAACATTCAGCAACAGACTGTAGAGGAGAAGGTACCCCAGAACTATCCAACTGGCTGCAGGCAGGTAGAGAGCTCCAGGGTTCCAACTTCTATGAGTGTTTAGCTATCCTGGCATGGGATATCTGTGATATAGCTCCTTTTGGGTAGTCCATGATCTCATAAGTCATCGCCTCACCAATCCTGTAAGCAACACCAATAGACTCATTGACTTACCAAGCTGGACTTTGGTGGTACCATTACTTTTGTTTTGCCTTTCATTGACTCTCTATCTGAGGTGAGTATATATATATATATATATATATATATATATATATATATATATATATATATATATATATATATATATATATATATATATATATATATATTAATCTCCACAGGAATGCCACACAGTAACTACTCATATCTTTTTAAAGTTACCTACAAGTGCACCCCATTTTTGATGAAAGAAAATGCTGGTTGAGCAAAAAAAATGTATAACAATTATCATTTACAATAAAACAGAATTGAATCACATGAAAACTCTGAAATATGTTTGAGAGGGATTTTTAGAATCATTGCAAATGACAGACAATGTTGTCTAAGGCCTAGTTAGCCCCAGTTAACCTTTATAATAGAGTCCCTGGAAGATACATTAATAACAAAGCTTGAACATAGGAAACAATGTTTCCTGTGGGGCCATAATGCCTGTGGCTGGTTATAAATTCTGTTCCATCATTCCCTAAAGCAGTTCACTTCTGACCTGAGCTTTGTTTATTTCTCTAACTTTCTAAGCATGTCTCTTCTATTGTGACCAGCTAAAAACCAAATCCTACCATCAAATATTTCTTCTATCATATCTCTTACATCACTCTCAGATTTAATAAGCACAAGGGTCATCTAGAATATTGAAATGCATTGTGTAGTTGTTGGATTTGAGGGTTTGATAATGTAAATTTCTAGTTAAGCACCCAGGGAGAACTGTTTTTCTCTGTGATCCACACTTTCAGCAGCAGCACTATCAAAGGTGCTTAGATGATCAACCCAAAATCTATTAGATGTTCAAAGTTGAGCCAAACCAATGTCCTCTGGTTCTAATGTGCTAGCTCTTTATTATAAACACAAAATCCTATTACTATTACTAGTTTTTTTGTAGTCATGAGGAAAACTGATGATTTCACTAGGAAGATAAAACCAGCTGTTCCTTTGCACCAAGAACCTTGAAAAGACAGTGTAGCCTATAGCCATGATTAAACAGAATTTCAGTTAGATAAAGAATCAAGTGCGGGCCTTTTTATTCTTACCAGAATTTAATCTTATTCATTTTGGGTGATTTTGTTTTGTGAAACACAACCAATATTTCTTTAGAAGAAAGTTTCTCTTCAGTGTTATTGAGTATAATTGAGTTCATAATCTCTTATACTTTAATTTTAATAAATTTCCTCACAAGTCCTGAACAGTTGAAACCTTACCAATCCAGGCTTCCTTCTGGTATAAGAAGACATGTGCACCCTCAGCCTATAGCTTTGCCTTGGGAACTAATATTACTGGTTTTAAAACACAAGTTAGCTTTGTGAGACAACCACATCCATCACACTTAGGAATGAAAGACCAAAGGGATGCACAGGAGCTCGATTTTGTTGGAACTTCTCAAACAAATCTTCTATGGACAGCACATTCTTGAAATCTGTGTGTCCCCATCTCTTAAGAGACGTCAGGGAGCTCTGGACTTTGGCACTCCACAGCTAATGGAAATCAGCGGCATTTGTCATCAGGGTGACATTTTCTTGCATGAGGGACAAAGAGAACAAAACAAAGCCTCTATTTGAAGGTAACACACAGAAAAGGGAAGATTATTAACTATAGCTAAACAATGCTATCACAAAACAATGCTTAATTACACACTAAAACAGCTTATTTTATAACAATATGCTGTTAATAGAGTCTACCTGTTTTTGTAAAAGTACTGATCCTTGAGCCCACAGATGCCTATTGAATAACTTATGGCAGCCTGGAAGCTAAGCATCTTTTCTTGCATAGTATATCACTTTTTCTTTTTTCTACCTTAAACTTTGGGTCAGAATCCTGCTCAACTCTGCACATAGACATGGTAATCATGCAAGAATTATACATATCTGTTATAAATTTGTTTATTCTCTCCTCAAGGATGTAGACAATCACATAAGCAGAATTAAAATATTTTCAACATTTAAAAGAACATTATCTTCAACAGATTGTCAGTTCTCCATTTTTATACCATCCTGTTCCAGCCTATAGGAGCATCGCTTAGAATTCTTCAATCATCACTCTAGAATTGAGTGAGGGTCTATTCCTTGAGACCAAATTCTTCATTGTCTTTATGACTTGTTCTTCCATGGAGTCATTCTCTCCCCAAATCACTTAAGATGCCAGAAGCAACAGATCTGACATACAAACACCTTGTGACAACAGTTCATAATACTCACCCACGCCGCACATGGAAGAATCTTTCTAATTTCCTACAGAACTTCACACACACACACACACACACACACATATATATATATGTATATATTTCCTGAGCTATGTCATGTAAAGAGTAAAGATTATCAGTTACCTAAGCCTCATAGGGAAATAGATTGTTTCCTGCTCTCAGTACAGATATGCTTACAATAAACTCTTATTTATGGCTGTTCTTGGCTTATTGAAAGAAGTAATCAGCCCCAGTCTGTTAAGATCCCTCCAAGCCAGGGCTTTGGGACATATGCACGTATGAGTGAATATTAAATTTCATAAAATTGTATAACTAATATGTGAAACAAATTGCATTTGTTCATAAAACAACACTTTCAGAAATTGATAGATTTTTAGGGGCTGGAGAGATGGTAAAACATTTAAGATTATGGACTGTTCTCACAGAGAATCTTGGTTCAATTCCCAGCAACAACATGGAGGATCATAACTATCTGTAACTCCAGTTCCAGGGGATTTGATGTTGCTTCTGGCCTTGCAGGCTTCTACTTGTGTGTGGTGCCCACATATATATTCATATATACACATGCATACACATTAAAATAAATAAATAAATAAATAAATAAATAAATAAATAAATAAATAAATAAATAAATGCATTTTTAAATGAAGATGCTTAGGTCAAAATTTCCATAATTAAAAAAAGGTAAATAAATTTGGATGATTAGTTAAAATTTTATTCAACTAATTAAATAATACTTTTTCCAGATAGTTTTTTGTTTCAAAATCAAAGCATTTCTTCAAATAGTTACACAAAATATATGTGCCAATTGTGTAGCTTGGTCTACTTGTGAGACTCCTCACAGTGGGAGCTGGATCACAAATGCTGTGTGGCCTTTGGGAACCTATTCTTCATCCTGGGTTTCTTTGCCCAGCCTTAAAGAACAGGGATGCTTAGTCCTATTGCAACTCCATATGCCATGTTTTGTTCATATCCATGGGAGGCTTGCCCTTTTCTGAACAGAAATGAAGGAGGAATGGATGGGAAGTGGGCAGAAGGGAGGTGGGGGAAGGGAATGGGAAGAGAGGAGAGATGGGTAACTGTGGTCAGGATATAAAATAAATAAACTTAATTTAAAAAAAATCTCTTATCTCCTTAGTTCATACAATAGTTAATGATGATTGCCAATGGACTGACAAGAAGCATCTAAGATATTAGAGAAGCATGCTGCTGAGATCATCTCTGTGGTGTTTACAGAGAAGATTAACCTGAGACTAACAGCGCAGGAGTAATTTGCATTGTATGTGATCATCATCCTGGGGCTGATGTTCCATGAAACAAATGAGGGCCAAGTGAAAGAAAGTTTCTCTTGGCTCTTTGGTGCTTTTTGTGTCTCTTTCTCGTAGACTCTGTCTCTGTCTGTCTCTCTGTCTCTGTCTCTGTTGGTCTGTCTGTCTGTCCATATGTCTCCCTCTCTCTTCTACAATGATTTTATTGTAGTTTTTATTTTATTTATTCCAAGTTTGAGGGTACAGTACATTAGACACAAGAGACCTGGGGCTTCCATGTATGGTGGTGGGGTCATGGGGACAGGAGTTTGAGACAGTTGGTCACAGTACAACTGATGTAATTAGACAGAGGATAATAACTGTTAGTGCTCAGCTAACTTTCTCCTTTTTATGCAATCTAATATACAAGCCACAGACAGGTATCTTCTCTAGGGTAGATCTCTCCACTTTAATGAATGCAACCAAAGTACTTTCTCACAGGCATGACAAGTGGCCAGCTTCAGATAATCCCTACAGATGTACCTAGAGGCAACTCTCCCAAGTGATTCTGGATCTTGCAATGGTGACAATCAATACAAGCCATCCCATTAAGGATGTGGCCTGCATATTATCCTTCAAAACCAATAATATGTATCCTGAGATATTCTATGACCTTTGAAAGGCAATAATAAAAGATATTGTATGAGAAGAAAAGAAAAATAAGCACAACAAAATAAATACTATTTGCCAAGCTACCCAATGTCAGTGAGAATTTTTTTTTCATGTGATTTCAGCCTCTGCTGCACCAAACAACTCAACTTTTTTATAATTTTATGTTTTTCTGTTAACTGATTTACAAAGCACAAAAAAATTCATTTATTTTCATTTGACTAGTTCTGATTTGTCTGGTTCTGGGGTTAAAAGTGAAAAAAAAAAAGAAAACAGAAGAAACTACTTACTGGTTGAGAAAGCACACAAAATGTATTATTAAGAGATAAGATGTTAGATTGCAAAAATTATATACACAGGCTTTAATCACTTCAATATGTTTATTTTAGGGTGTTCTGAATGGACCTAACTGCTCTGAAAATCAATTTACATGGGACAGAACTCTTGAAGACTAGTAGTTCTTGAGAGTGAAAAGAAGGGGAGACATTTTGCTTGGTTGGTTCTTAGTGAGAGGTACCCATGTTTCTTATGGAATGCATTTAGATATCTTCATATATGCATGTGTTCTGTATAAAAGAAGTAAAAACCAAGCACACACCCATTCAAATCAGACATGAGAACACTGTCTTAGAAAGCTAATTCAATGAATGAAACTTTGAAAATAACTCCTCTTTCCTTTATATTTCTGGCATTTCCCAAGAAAGAAAGGACAGTATTGGATATAATTCACAAAGTCAAATACATTTTTCTGTGAAGGAAAAACAAGATATATCACTTTTGTGAACTTGCATTTCTCTAAAGTAGTAATTCAGATTATATTCATGTGTATACTATTTATATAGAGAGATAATAGTAATTTTATTTTTATAACCTTAAATGTCACTTGAAGTATGTAGTTTTTTAACATTTCATGCTTCATGAAAGAAAAGTAAGATGGTTCAAATATATTCACATTATTCAGATAATTATTTTAGCCACTAGACAGAAGAAACAAAGCACACTGAAGTTATTAAAATTATATTTAGGGAAAATACATACATATGAGTTTAAATGGTTGTAAGTGGGTTTTAGATACAGAATTTAGTCTAATTTGTTAGAATTTAAACATTAATTTTCATTTAATACTTATATATTATTTAAATTTAGACATCAGTATAGATAATATATTTTGACATTGAGTGAATTCTCTATGATTTTCAAGGTGCACAGATCATTTTCTTCTCAGATGTATCGAGATATTTAAGTGTTCTTTTGCTCAAGGTTATAGCTTGCCTTGGGGGCTGGAAATTAGAACGAAACAATAAACACGTGAATGAATAAATTACTAGTGGGAGTTGGGGATCTGGCAAACCGACTGAGCCACAGTGATGAAAACAAACCTTTCTGAGGAGCATTCCACTCGAGAGCACAGCAACAAGCGAAAGGCAGTCATGTAAGTAATTTAGGAAAGCGCTTCCCAAATAGGGCTTAAAGAACATGTACCAATCTTTAAAAACACCATCACATAGTTCTGAACTTAAGAATTGAAAATAGGAGTGCTCATAGGACACGGAGACTGAGTACAGATTTCAGAAAACAGAGGGAGAGTGTATGGGAGTGGTTGGCCAGATAGGTTACATGGAGTCTCGTGTGGCCTGGAAAGGGTACAGATTTCATCATAACAGTAAAGGAAGACTTGAAAGAATGCACTGTAAGGAATTAGGTGATCTTTGGAGACATTGAAAAAAGATTTCTCTAACTGTTAACAAGAGTTGGGCAGGGGTGGGGCTGCTTAAAAGTATTTATTATCTGAAATAAATAAAGTGGTTTAAGTGACTGACCATGGTGATAGATGATATGACCCCTTGTGGAAAAAAGAAAACGAGGACACTTGAAATGGGACTTATTTTTTTGCTTTTATTGAGTCTTTTCTCATGCAGTACATCCTGGTTATAGCCTCCCCTCCCTCTACTCCTCCCAGTTTCTACCCACCTCTCTCCACTGCAGATCCACTCCCTTTCTGTCTCTAATAGAAAAAGAACAGGCCTCTAATAGTTTAAAAACCAAACATAACAAAATAAAATATAATATATATATATATAAAACAAAAGCCATCATATCAAAGTTGGACACAGTGATCCAAAAGGAGTAAAAGAGCCCCAAGAGAAGGCACAAGACTCACAGACTCATTCACTCACACACTTAGGAGTCCTGTAAAAAGACTAAGCTAAAGCTGAAATATATAGGCAGGGGACCCGGTGAACACTCATGTAGGCCCTGTGATTGCAGCTTTAGTCTTTTTGAGTTCATATGAGCCTTGTTCAATTGATTCAGAGTGTCTTATTTTCCTGGCATCCTCCATCCCCTCTGGCTCTTACAATCTTTCTGCCTCCTCTTCAACAGAATTCCCTGAGCTCTGCGGGGAGGGATTTGATGAAGACCTCCCATGTAGACTTTCCCTGTTTGGAGCTTAGTAAGAATAAAATCCTTTGGCATAATAAATTGTAATCTTTTAATAGTTGGGGGGATAGATTTTGAGCAGATTATGATTTAGATACAATGAGGCCATTCCATAAAGACCGAAAACGAAAGCAGAGGCTTCTCTGAGGACCTGAGCTATCATTGCACTTCCAGAAAGGCAGACATTTACCAAGTCACAGAACTTGGGACTGGGGTGGGATATGTCTACCTGGCAATGCAAAACCCTGTGACCTTGAAGGAGCTATGGTTGGAGAAGGAAGATGCTAAATCTAAAAGGATGAGGGAGTGAAGACAGAGATGCCTCTCTCTTCTGCTACAAATTACTATTGCACTATTCTGGGAAGGAATGGTGTGAGTAGTGAATATGGAGTATCTTTAATATGAGTATTGTTCTCAATGAGTTATAATGCAATTGCAAATAGAAAAAAAAAGGACTTTCATTTTTTTTATTTTTTTAAGATTCACGATAGCACAGTATTACTGAAAATATCAGAGTGGCTTTCACCATCCTCTTGACAGTGGCCTTGCCTTTGTAAGTTTCTGTGATTGACAACATATGACTATTAACATCTTTCTCCTCAACCCAATCCCTGGTGCATTCATGAGCAACTTCCTTCATAGTGTACCACCTTATATTCTATATACCTCTTCATTGTGCATTAGCTGTCAATCTATGCTTCAACACAGTCGATTCAAATGAAGACAGAAATATATATCAATCAAGTAGGTAGATTTCATGTGGGGTATTGTGCATGACTATATGTGTGGTGGTGGTAGTGGTGGTAGGAGGGGGATGCCAGTGTTTTTACACTAAAAAAAAAAGTTTGCCTCTGAAATATGTATGATAGGTTTCATAGATCTTAAGTGGATTGAAAAGTTAAAGTTTCTTCTTTAAAAAGACAGTTCCTGGTATCATGAAGCAGTTAAATGTTTTACTTGAAATTCAAAATTCTAAATGTTAATACTCCCAAACTTAGCTAATAATCAGAAACTCACAGGCTTTCAAAAAGCAAGCCCATAAAAACAATTAATTTGTCTCCATCTTAATTAAATGATGAAGCAATTCAACCAACTCAGCTTTTAAATTTAATCATAATTAATCTAAATAGGTGCAGAATACTTTATTACAGCAACTCAATAAGAAAAGACTGTGGGCATCTGGCAGGAACTTTTCAACTCTATAGGTTGCTTCATTTGTTCAGAAAGTGATAACATGGCAGAAAATGGTTAAGATGGTTTTCTTCCCTTGTATGTTTTTGCTTTCTGTGATGACAGTGCACTTTTCAAATTCTGTCTTTGGATGCAGTCTAAACAACTAAACAAATCCAATTCTCTCTTAAAACTTATTTAACAGAGGTCTTCTATATCATATCGAAAGTGTGAATCACAAAATACTCTTAATTACATTATTAAATTAAAATCTTGATCTTCAAAACTTAATTAAAGTTGACAACATAAATGAGCTATAAAGAGTTTTCACAAATTAAATCTTACACATGTGATAATCACTGATATAACTATGTTGTCTGACATAGACTATATACCATTTCATCAGCATTAGCATATTACATCTAAAAGCATTTGTGATTTTCCTTGAGGATTCTAGGTTTTTCATCATGTAGTACTAGCTCTGATGAATTCAGTATACTATTCTTGAAAAAAATCTTTGTGTCAGGTTTCAAAAAATCATTTAATCCTCTACCTTAAAATAAGCACTCACTTATCTTCATAATACATATTGATGTAGAGATGCATAACGTTTTCTTCTATGCCGATAATTCAATGATAATTATCTCCAGTTGGAAAGAGAAAATTGACAAGGCAAAGGACAAAGAAAGGAAGAGAAGGAGAGAAAGTCATAAAGAGTAAGGAGAGGACAGGATTTGAGGGTACTATTAACTGAGTAGTTAACTTTTGATCTGATACTTAGATGATGACTTGAAGTAGTTACAGAAAAAAATAGTTTTTGAAAAATGTTCATTGTTCACATTTTTTCTTCTGCATTTGGTATTTTACAAAGTAAAGTAACATGAATCCAAAATTCTTTTACAATATCTGATCAACCTATAAAACAAACTTTAAAGAACACAAGTTAAAGTATAATAGCAGAAGGTTATGTTTATACATTTGAGCACAATCAACTAGAAGGGAAATTATCCATGCAATGCTATTCTTTCTGATTATATGTTTGAAAGTGAAAAGGAGACATTATGTCTAATGAATATTCCAAATTACTACATGTATTTTTGAAGATGTGAATGAGTTAGCACTCGGATTACTAGAATAGCTTTTTAAATACCTATGTTTTTATTTTGAATATAAGCAAAAATAAAAATAACTCATGACGGGTCTTTAAATTTACTGTAACTATCCAATGAAATGAACTAAAACATGAATAGATTTCAGCAACTTTTTCTGGAAGTTTTACACACACACACACACACACACACACATGCACAAATATGAGAGATTCCTAAAACTATACCTTTCAAAAAGAGTGATTCATATATCATAGTTATATCATACATTATTATAAAATAATTACAAAACATAGGAGAAAATAGTCAAGACTCAGAATAAAATAGTTTCTAGACATGGCACCAAAAACTTGAGTTTAAAAAAAAAAGGTAACTTAAATTGTGCATGATTAATATTGAAATTATTTTCCAAGGTCTGCTGAAAATTAAAAGTTAAATATGGTCTTGGTCTTTAAAAAGAATGATCAAAAACCTTATATTCAAAATGAAATTTGTAATTAAGGTTATTTTAAATTCCTTAATGTTGATAAAACAAGTGATAAGCTATGAAAATTGTCAAAAGCCATGAGCATATTGAAAGGCTTTAGTGAAAAGAGCTTTATACTTCTTTCTATAAAGTAACTGCTATGGCATTTTTCTGAATTAATACCCATATATCTAAAACTCATTGATCTGACACCATACTGGGTCTTTGCATTGGCAAAGGCAGTAAGGCTAGTTCCCAATGACAATTGTTTAGATTGTCTTCTGTAGTCAAGCTAACTAAGTATTGATTGAAGACTGCCTTTGTTTGACTGAGCATAACACAGAATAAAAATGAATACCTAGCTAAGTATGGTGATAAGGGCCTTTAATCTTAGCACTTGTGAGGCTGACGTAGGAGGAATACCATGTGTTTAGGGTCAGTCATTTTGGGCAATATAAATGCCAGTCTAGCTTGTGTTATATATATGAGGTGTGTGTGTGTGTGTGTGTGTGTGTGTGTGTGTGTGTGTGTGTGTGTAACTGTATGTGAGAGATAGAGAGACAGCAAAACAGATAACTATATCTCTTTATTAGCCTACAGATCTATAGATAGATACACAGATGGATAGATAGATAAATAGATAGATGATAGGAAGATAGATGGTTGCTAGATGGATGATAGATGATAGACAGACAGATACATAGACAAATAGATGGATGATAGACAGTGCCTATGATAATGTAACTAATAGACTGCTTTTAAGTACTCTCAAGCAGTTGAGGAGAGAACAATATGCATCTTTACCATTAAGTTAAATGAGTGACCAGACAGCTTACTGTCCCAGAGGAACATGTCTTCTTCAGTTGTGGAACTGAGATTTCTAAAACCCGGACTAAAAGTCTAACAGTGCAGCTGCCTTAATTTAAATGCAAATTTAATTCTCTACTTCCCAGAACCACTTTAGATAAAATCAGTGCTTTGGATGGGAACTCAAAAGTTCCTGAAAACTGAAATTTGTGGCACACTGGCAGTTTCATAGAACTAAGAAACTGAAGTACTAATTTCCTGCAGTTTCTACTTTGTAGAAGCAGCCTAGTTTTCTATTTAGAGACATGAGTCTCTCTCATCAGAGGAAGTGTCTGGGAATGTAATAATGATCTTTTATAGGTTCTTTCATTTTTACCATTTTTGTTTTATTTATTCCTGTGCCAGATTGCCAGATTCACATCCCAGCAGGCCCCAGAAGGAAGCTCAAAAGCCAGAGCCATTAGGAAGTATTGGTACTCAAGAAAAGACATGTATACTTCACTACTTTAGCTAGGCAAGATTGGTAAGCATGTACAAAGACACTTCTAGGAATGAAGTTATAATTAAATGAAGTCATAATGACTTAAAAGTATTTTTTGTCTTGAACACTTTTGTGTTCTGTAAACACTTTAATTCAAAATCATAGATGAGTTAAACATTTTTAGTAGAATCAGCTCACTTAACCATTAGCTATTTCTCTTAAGAATTCCAAAACAACAATCTCTTCACCAAGTTATGGAAAACAATTTTATGAGAAGAATTTGGATCTTTATTGAATTCTATTGAAAATTTTCTCTGTAGTTCAAGAATCACAATAGAAGCATATTTTTTCCAAATGGAATGTTTATTAATTCCTCACTAGTGAAGGAACTGTGATATTGAAGACAACATGGAGTAATTATTGCAGTAATCAGCTGAGTCTGATATGAAAAATTATCACTATATTATGTGGCTTCTAGATATTTTTCCTCTCTGGATACTAAAAGTATGAGATCTGAGTGGCAGCATGATCAAGTTGTGATCATTTTTTCAGAAACAGACTGACATCTGCTCATTATATCAATCATTAGGCAACTAGTAAAACCACTAGCATCTCCTACAAGGACCTAAAACCAGTCATGATGGCTCTAACATCATGTCTTACCTATTACTCAAGAATTCTGCTTTCTAATAGCATCATATTGAGAATGATAGCTTCAAAATTTGAATTTTGGTGACAAAAACATTTACTACATAATATTGTATAGAAAGACAGATGTAAATGCAGCTATAATCACATAATCACTGTCAGAATGGGAGAATCTACTTTTCATTTAGCTTATAGCTTATGTATTTTTTTTTTAACAATTCAAATTTCTTTCTACCCCTTTTTTACTACCATTTAATATACTATATGTATATGTTGATAATTCAGACTTTGTACATCCATATCTAAGATGGAATCTGACATAGTTAATAGAAGCAAATGAGTGTTAGCTAAAGATCTCTTTCTTTCACCTCATTTGGGTAAAAGAATAAATAATGTACCCATAATATATTATGGTAAAGAGAGAAGACAGTGGTTAGTTGACTAGAAACAGAGACCAAATTTTATGCTGGGACAATTTAGGTAGACAGAACTGCAACTGCATAAGTATTTTCTTTATATGAGAATGAATCCATCCCATAGCTTAATAATGTATAATTTCATGGAACTATGATTCAATACAAAAGTTTTTATCCAATAGAAACTGATACAAAGTACCAGATACTGTCCACTTATTTTATTGTTGATCAGCTTAGAGGAAGCAACATCACATTTTCAGTTCTCCTAGATTCTGTCAAAGCTTGTACTTAAGCCTGTCTAAGTTTTGGTCAGTTGTGTGCCCTGGTGTTCCACAGGAGCTTGAAAGTGGTTGGAATCAAATAAAGGTTCCACTTTGCTCATAGAAGCCTGTCTCTCCTTCTATTCAATCTAGTAGATTGCAGTTTGATCAAGAACTTGAGCACTCTAAGCTTCCCTTGCCCATCACTGAATGAGCTGTCGCAAAGAACATTTCTCTAAATTCTTGAAAAGATACAGCATACGTGAACATCTCCTCTACCAACTTCACAACTGCTCAGTGTCTAATTCTATTAATATATGTATCTGTAGTTCCTCTGAAGAAATATTGAAGTATATACATAAGCAAATGGATAGACAGAAAGACAAAATATTAATAGTGATTAACAATGAGAGAACTTATACCAAAGTGGTAATTTAATGTTCCATTGTTCTACATTAGTTGAAAATAATAACTATAAATATAATTCTATAACTTGGATAGAAAAGCAAACAAATAGAACCATAAACAATACCCATGACACAGAGCAAAAATAAATCTTTGCTTTTTCTAAGCCAAAATTTTGGAATATGGGAAGACCTCCCATGCTCATAGATTAAAAGAACTAATATTATGAGAATAAATATTTTCATAAAAGCCATGCATAAATTCAGAGCAATTTTAGTCAAAATTGCAGTTTTATTATTCCCAGGAATAAAACACAAAACAAATTTATGGTTTACATGAAGAGAAAATGCAAAATAGAAAAAAATGAAATTTTCAGATAATGAAAGGAATTTGAACACGCAGAATGAAGTAACCCAGGTCCACATGCAAAACTTCTGCATGTTCACTTTCATATTGCATGGTAATTTCAGATATTTAGATTTCTGTGTTTAAATTGGAATATCTATAGATGCTGGGAGGATTGATCAAGACTATGGGGAGGTGAATTGAGGAAGAAGTGTTAACCAAAATAGTGTATAAAAAGCGTTGTGACACTGGGCGGTGGTGGCAGATGTCTTTAATCCCAGCATTTGGAAGGCAGAGGCAGGCATATCTCTGTGAGTTCGAGGCCAGCCTGGGCTACAGAGTGAGTTCTAGGAAAGGCGCAAAGCTCCACGGAGAAACCCTGTCTCGAAAAAACAAAAACAACAAAAAAATGTGTTGTGATACCTTATGATCTATTTGCTGTGGATATCACTCTGTGTAAATAAAATGCTGATTGGCCAGTAGCCAGGCAGGAAGCAGAGAAGAGAATTCTGGGAAGTGGAAGGCTGAGTCAGAGAGATGCTGCCAGCCAAACCATGAGAATATGTTAAGATACCGGTAAGCCAGGAGCAATGTGGCAACTTATAGATTAATAGAAATGGGTTGATTTAAGATATAAGAACAGTTAGCAAGAAACCTGCTATGGCCATACAGTTTATAAGTAATATAAGTCTCTGTGTGTTTACTTGATTGGGTCTGAGCAGCTGTGGGGCTGGCAGGTGAGAGATTTGTCCTGACCATGGGCCAGGCAGGACCAGAAAAACTCCAGCTACAATTAAAAATTGTAAATTTTTTTTTTACAATTAAAAATAAGTTAAAAAAAGCCCATAGTTTAAAAGAACATAACTTGCATTTACCAATAATGCTGCTTCTAGAAACAATGTGTAATTAAAAAAAAAAATCCCAGTGTCAGATGTAAGATATTTAAGATATCTGCTTTTTAGTCATTCTTTGGTCAGAAGCCTCCTAAATGATTCAAGCTCTTGTCATTCCATGTGGGTGTTTACTAACAAGGTAATATAGATATTATGTCAAAGATGCTATGGATCTTGGTTGTAAGACATAGAGAAACTAGAACTACTGTAAGCTTCCTGATGGCTGGCACTCAAAACATAAGAAGGGGCTCTGTAGACTGCTGGGTGTCTGTTTGCGGGGTTCCTAGCAGTGGGATCAGGACCTATCCCTGGTGCATGAGTTGGCTTTTGGGAACCTATTCTCCATGATGGGACACATTTCCCAGCTTTGATGCAGGAGCTTGGTCCTTGTAGACTCCCTTGGAGGCCTGCCCCTTTCTGAATGGAAGAGGAGTGGATGAGGTTGGGTATATGGGAGGTGGAAGGAGGGAACAGAGGGGGAGGAGGGGCAAAAACTGTGGTTGGCATGTAAAATAAATGAAAAAAATTAAAAAAAAATCAGAGGTCGTAACCATCTGTGAAACCTATGTACTACAACATCCACCTATTCAAGTCAGGTACTGTAAATCCAGTCCAAAAAAACAAAACAAAACAAAACAAAAAACCAAAACAACAACAACAACAACAACAAAAACCCCAAAACCCTAGAGTAAGGAGGTCATAGTATTGGAGTGGGTATATTAGTATTATGAAGCTAAATGTTTATACCTAGAGACAATACCTCTTGTCAGACTTAACTAGAGAAGTGTCTCTTAGCAATAAATAGGAGTGACTATGACTTACTTACAACGGCTCATGAGGCTGAGAATAAAGGACATTTAAGTATGCAACAGTATATAGGGCATTTATACCACCTCCTCCAAGCCTAAAAGAGCATCCTGAAATGGATGTGGAAAAAATATAAGAGTTGGAAGTTAAGGGGGTGAGGCTAGAAAAAAAATCTCCTGGGCATGACATAGCCATTGCAATTATGAACTCATAACAACACCCAATTGCCAGTATGGACCTGTACAAAGCAGTCTATCAAAGTCAGTCATGGATGTTGGGGTGTGCCATAGAGTCTGAGATATTCTTGCGGAAATATTGGCTATTGGTTGATTATGTATTAAGAGGAATCATTGTGTTCAATGGTGAATTAAACTGTGAGCTTACCAGGGTTAGATAAGCTTACTGGGTTGGATAGCTCCAAACCCAGATGTTACACAGCTGCCTTAGTCAAACAGAATGGGTCCCAAACCAAACCAAAAGGGAGAGAAGGGACTTACAGGAAGGAGGGGAGTGTGACAGGAATGAGAGAGAGAGAGAGAGAGAGAGAGAGAGAGAGAGAGAGAGAGAGAGAGAGAGAGAGAGAGAGGAGATAAGGACTGAGTGAAATCTGAATCATGTATGTGAATGAAATTTCCAAAGATAAATGTAAATAATAAAGATAGGAAAACACCGTCAAATCATCACATTTAACAACAAAGACAGTCCTCTTAACCTATCATAATTTAAATGTGGTATCAAAACAGAGCTATTCTAGGGTTACTCAAAATTTGAAATGATTAACTTTAAATTACATAAATATGTCTCCCTTAATAAAGAACCTAGATGCCTGTATTAAAATAAGCTCACAATGCAAATTAAAATGTTTTTATTGTTATACGTTAAAAAAAAACTTTTTGTAGGTGCAATAGCAATTATTGCTCGTAGAGAGCTTGCCTGGTGCCAAGAATCATGATAATTGTTTTATCTTTGTTAATTTCCTTCAAAGAATTTCATAATGGAAATGCTATTTTTATCTCAGTTTAAAAAATGGGAAAAGCAAACTCCCTTGAGATTTCTTTGCTTAAGGAAAGAAAAAATATCTACTAAATAAGAGCTGGAAGTTTGTTAGGTAAGGTGGTTTTGGAGGTTATATGCTTAAGTCTTTGACAACCACTTATTAAAATTTTATGAAGTCATTGGATAATATCAAAACATGAACCAGCTACAATAAAATGTTAAAATTACTCTTCTGACTTGTATAATTATTTTTATTTTTAGGCTACATGAGATGTGCCCAAAGAGAGATGGAGAGGTATCATATTAATAGAAGGAGTTACACATTGGTCAAATATATACACATATCAATATATACATTTGTGTTATCTATGTATATATATTTATATGATTAGCTAAATATAAGCAGTTGACAACAAAGCTTAGATATATATTAATTAACAATAAATGTTTTGCCTGTCTGCAGCTCTCTTCTGTGGGGTCCTGCCCCACAGGGAATTTAGGTCCCTGTGGAGCGTTTACCCACCAACCCCACAGCTCCCCAGAGTTTTCTTGAGTGTGAGCAGCAGGAAATATTAGATAGAAAGATTTATATTGCGGAGATAAGCAGACAGAAAATAAAGGATAGCCTCCAGAGGGCCTGGAACCTTTTCCAATGGGCCCCCAACTGTCTCTGCCCCAGGGTATTTATAGAGCCGCCAAAGGGTGGAGCAAAAGACCTCTTCCCCCAGCACAGCCAAGTGCAGCCCATGGTCCTAATCATCCTCTATGTGGACATGCTGGGTAAAGCCACGCGAACCCGAAAACGGACTCCCACAGGTCCCCCAAGAAGGGAGCCCTGGAACCCAGAAAAGGCAAGAGCGGGTTCCCCAGCCTCCCTTTTTCAGGAGAGATAATCAGAAGCAGCAGGGAGCCAAGTCAGGCAAGGACTCATTTATTTAAAAACAACAAGCTCTTTTTAAAGCATAAAGAAAATAAGACTAGGGGGCGTGGCAAATGTCCCATTGGGCCGACCAGCTTAAAGCTTACCCAATCACACGTCTAGTCTACAGTATTTACAGTGTTGTCTATGAGGGAATCATATACTGACATCATCTTTTCTGATCTGAAGTTCCAATCATATTTTTCTTTTTTTTTTGTGAACAACTTGGGTTCCACCCTCTACACTTTCCCTGGGGGCCAGTTTTACTAACACCTGGCTCCATAGGCCCTTCCCCCACACTCTTCCTAAGTGCAAAACTGTGCTAATATAGCTTTGTGTTTCAACTATAAATGCGGTCTACCAATTACAGAAAATAAAGGTATAGACAACTTAGTTCCATGTTAAAAATATTTTCTTCCCTGCAGACTGACATCAACCTGGTAGACTCAGTCCAGGTAGGTCCAGTCCCCTCTTCCCAGGCCGAGCCAAGAGACCCTGCATAGGCCCCAGGTTTCAAACAGCCGACTCATGCAATGAGCACAGGATCTGGTCCCACTGCCTGGATGCCTCCCAAACAGATCAGGCCAATCAACTGTCTCACCCACTCAGAGGGCCTGATCCAGTTGGTGACCCCTCAGCCATTGGTTCATATTTCATGTGTTTCCGTTCGTTTGGCTATTTGTCCCTGTGCTTTATCCAACCTTGGTCTCAACAATTCTTGCTCATATAAACCCTCCTCATTCTCGCTAATTGGACTCCCAGAGATCCACCTGGGGCCTAGTCATGGATCTCTGCATCCAGATCCCTCAGTAGTTGGATGAGGTTTCTAGCACGACAATTAGGGTGTTTGGCCATCCCATCACCAGAGTAGGTCAGTTCCGGCTGTCTCTCGACCATTGCCAGCATGGTCTTTGTGGATTTCTGTGGGCCTCTCTAGGCTTTGCCCTGGAGGAGATGGGAATGGGGGGTGGGCTGGGGGGAAGGTGAGGGGGGCGGGAGGGGGGAGAACAAGGGAATCCGTGGCTGATGTGTAGAACTGAATTGTATTGCAAAATAAAAATTTAAAAAAATAATAATAAATAAATAAAATGGGAAGAAAGCAAAAAAAAAAATGTTTTCTAAGGCTGGAGAGATGGCTCAAGGTGAAAAGCTTTTGCCATGAAAAAAAAACAGCAATGCTGGAGACCTTGCCTTGTTGGAGGAGGGGATGGGGGTGGGTGGGTTGGGAAAAATAAAGCAAAAAAAGAAAAAGAAAAAGAAAATGCAAGTTCCATTCATGGAAGCCCCACGAAGGTGGAAGGAGAGAACCTACTCCTGATATCTGTTCTCTGATTTCTATACATATGTCCTAACATGGATATACTTCTGTCTGTCTATCTATCTATCTATCTATTTATCTATCTATCATCTCTCACACACATACACCATAAACACACTCACACAGAAATTAAAAAATTGAAAATGAAAAATGTCCTTACTACATTATTTTGATTTATGTTAAATAAATATTTTTTTATTATAGTCTCGTGTTATTATGAGTGCAAATGTCATAACATCTTATTGCTAGTATATTCTAAAATAACATGATTTGAGAGGGGTCATATGTTAATATTACCTAGAAAGAAGAAAGACCCATGGTATTTTTTTTTGTTGTTGTTCCTAGAATTTCTTCTTCAAATTTCATCATAGAAATGAGCCTCTTCACCATTTTTATCATTGGCTCAAAAATGTAGCTGTTTCTCATCTTAATAATGTCAGCCTAGACATGTATAGGTCCTAATACTGATAAGGACAATTACACATAACCCTATATATTTATGATTGTTTTGATTATTTTAATCTTTACTACAGACTTTCTGCTTATTTCATTTGTCCTGATGTGTTGGGTTTTTTGTTTGTTTGTTTGTTTTATCTTATAGTTTTTTTATTTTAAAAAAAAGATGTTTGCAGTTATCTCCAACATTTTATAGCATTAAAGTATTCCCTAGCCAAGGAAATTGACAGCATTAGCAGCATTAAAAAAAAAAAAAGGTAGTATTTTACATGAATGTTACCAATATAGTTTAAATATGTGTATTTTGTAATAAAACAATTAGAAGTTAGAAATCTAAGCCAAAAAATTTCAACATATTGGATAACTGCATGTAGCATGAATCTTAAATGGTCTTTTTAATAAAATCAGACCCGGAGCCAGGTATTGGGGTGAATGCTGGAAGATCAGAGAAGCAGAACAAGCCACAGCTACCTCACCTTGCCATTTCCTCAGCTGATCCTGTTTCCTCAAATTGGAAGCTTCTCAGTCCTCATCCAAATGAATCTCAGCTGAACTGCTGCTCAAAAGCCTGAAAGCTTAACCAACCTAGTTCCTTGTCCTCATGCCTTATATACCTTTCTGCTTTCTGCCCTCACTTCCTGGGATTAAAGTGTGAGTCACCATGCCTGGCTGTTTCCAGTGTGGCTTTAAACTCACAGAGATCCGGGTGGATCTCTGCCTTCCAAGTGATAGGATTAAAGGCGTGTGTGCCACCATTTTCTGACCTCTATATCTAGTGGCTGTTCTGTTCCCTGACCCCAGATAAGTTTATTAGGGTGCACAATATTTTGAGGAACACAATACCACCACAACTGCAGAAACCAAATTGTGATGCCAATTTATTGAGTTATCGTTATCAGCATTTACTTGTTTAGATAAGAACATTTATGAAAATATAGCATGTTTTATAAGGAAAACTCAATATAAATGATTAATATGGAAAACACAATGCAACATAGTTTCCATGATAACATAGACATGTACATTATAGTAAACTGGATGAATTATTGGAAAGTACATTAATCCATAACACCAAGAAAGCATGTTTGTAAGGAACATTAATAGTGTCTATTAATTACTAAATTTTAAGATAGAATAGAACTCTCTTGATGCAGACTTTCAGCTTGAGAAAGAACCAAGTCAAACAAAGGAACAGCTGATGTCCATGACACCCTGTGCTGTGCTTCAACTTTGGTTGCTAATTGTGAGGGAAGAGTCCGAGGGTGAAAGTCTCATCACTTATTTTCTTTCCCTTAACAGGGTGACTCAGCCATAAAAAATTACCTTACCTAACTTCCTTTAGCCTACTAAAAACAAAAACAAAAACAAAATTCCTTCCACATGTCTTTATTTCTCATCAATCCCCCCACTGCTCAACCAACTCTGACAACCTCACCCTCACAGATGATGAGGATTTTCATATCATGCAACAAGAGTGAAAATAGTGTGTTCACAAATTTCCCTTTTCCTACTTGACAGAGAAAAGACTTCGCTCAATGGATACAACAAAACTAAAGATATACAACTTAAGAAAACTTTTGCAAAATAAATGAGAGGCCTTGAGGGTATGCAATTAGAGTAATTTCTAAGACATTCCTCGTGGGGCAAAGAGACACCATGGGAGCACAATGGTCATTAGACAGACAGACAGCTCCCGATCAGGGGTTAATGATAAAGCTTAGAGTCAGAGCTCAGTGGATGGGCTGAAGATAAGCCTATCCCAAGGGTGCTTGATGTTGTGATGGGAAGAATGGCAGTCTCCTCTTAGCAATGCAGAGTAAATATGATGGAGTAATGCATAGTAAATACATAGGACTGCATGGGACTCACCCTAAATGAGAGACACATATGGCCTAGGTAGACAGAACAGCAGTGTTTTCTGAATTATTTAAGTACAGATATAAGTCTCTTTAGATAACTTAGTGAATAAAGGTCATCGGCACCATGTCTGGTGACCTGACGTCAATACTGTGGCCCTGCATGGTGGAAGGAGGGAGCCAGCTCCACAGAGTTGTCCTATGACCTCCATATGCCAGGTTTTGTATATGAACACTACACACACACACACACACACACACACACACACACACACACACACACTAGAGAGAGGAATGAATGTAATAAATTAAAAACAAAATAATAAAATAAAGCACAGCTTCATAGCTCATTAATAAAAGATAAGTAGCAATTTTGTATTTGGTATCAGCATTAAATTTTTGTTTGTGAATATCATTCTAGATCATTTCCATAAATGGAAGAATTTCTTATAGCTATTTTAAATAATAGCAAACTTATATATATGGTACTGGTTATGACTGAGTTCCTAACAATAATCTTGAATGTTAGAATTTAGAATGATGAAAGGGACATTCCTCCTACATTATTTAGAATTATGAAAGCTAAATAGTTCTGCTGTGGGATGTTCTGTATGGCAAATGTGTTGCTAATTAGTCAATAAATAAAACACTGATTGGCCATTGGCTAGGCAGGAAGTGTAGGCAGGACAAGGAGGAGAATAAAGCTGGGAAGTGGAAGGCTGAGTCAGAGAGACACTGCCAGCTGCCATGATGACAAACAGCATGTGAAGATCCTGGTAAGCCATGACCCATGTGGCAAGGTATAGATTTATAGAAATGGATTAATTTAAGCTGTAAGAACAGTTAGCAAGAAGCCTGCCACGGCCATACAGTTTGTAACCAATATAAGTCTCTGTGCTTACTTGGTTGGGTCTGAGCGGTTGTGGGACTGGCAGGTGAGAGAGATTTGTCCTGACTGTGGGCCAGGCAGAAAAACTTAAGCTACATAGTTCTCTATAATTTTGGAATCGATAAAAGGGACATATATTAGTAATTACAAAAATCAAGTGGTAGGGAAAGACATGTTTAATGGCTGCACCACTGCCATCTCCAATAATAGAAGGTACCAGAGTATGAAGCTGCTGCATCCCAAGTCTCTTAGACAACAAGGACTCCCAGTACGGCAAGACTCTGCATTGCATCTTGCAAAAGAGGAAGGCTAGTTTTGCCTACCTTCATCAACTTATATAATCCTGAACTGGGCACAACGGCTGTGAATGATTAAAAGTCAGGTGCTGAAAATGAAATCTCCAGATAAGTCTCACTTACTTAGAAGAAAAGTAAACAGAAGCAAAACTCAATGTTATAAAGTTTCCTCAGATAAATAGCAGATGGCATTTCCTACCTGGTCTAGGTTGACATAGAACAATAGCAATCAGCATCTCGATGACAAACCTGGGGAAATGGCTGTAGGTCAGTCTTCAACAAAATCACTCTTAATTAGAATGATAATCATGCAGTGAGGACTGAAAGCTAAAAATAAGAAGGAATGTACAAAAAGTGTTTTGACATTTAGTAGAATATGTTCAACCAGGAAGTTCAAGTTGTTTTGGCTATTGTTTGTTTTTAATCTTTCCTTTTAGATAGAGTAGAATCTCACACAGAAGCATATATTAGGGTCCTTGACTCCTTGGGTTTTAATTCTTTCTCTAAAGTCCTTTAGATTCAAAGCTCTAGTCAATTTACTTTTCAGATCCACACTTGATGAGCTGGCTCTAGTGCTGCTGTGACATCATCATGTATAATAGCTGTAAATATGGGTGGTACAGAAGCGGCTAAGCATTTAAACAAAACACTTGGATCCATATCACAATTGAAGGTGAGACTTTGTCCTTCTCAAGACTCTTAGATTCTACCATCATGACTGTTTCTCTGGAAAACCAGAAAAATTATGTGGGTAACATACATTGTGAAGGGATACTGGCGAAGTCCATCCCCACATAGCCAAGGCAGCTCTTGTTTGACCACCTGGTGCCATACAGAGTGGGAACTACAATATCCAAGTGCAAGGTGGAAACCTTTCATACTGCTTTATGCTTTAGAAAGCTTATTAACTTAACATCTAATTTCAAAATATCTCTGTGTCAAGTATTGCCTATCATTGTTATACATTTCATTAAACTATTAGTCACATCTTCCAAACAGACACCATGAGGTCACTGATTTTGAACAAACAGGCAATGCAATAAGATGATCTTGAAGTAAGAACTCCAACTACAAACTGACAATGCCACTTTTCATCATATTGTAAACAAACAAGTGTATGTTTTCATCATACTGTAAACAGACAAGTGGGGTTCTTTCTATGGTCTACTTTATGAGAGGATATAGCATATTAATAACATATCATAATCTCATAAAATAAAAGAAATATCAATCTATTCCCAAGTGTCTACAAATTCAAAGGTTCAGTAATGAGAATAGGTGGTATAATTTTTTAATCTCAAATATCTGTTAATAATTTTCCTGTTCATCAATAATGTGCTACATTAGATCCAGACTTAAAATCATGTTTTCCAAAATTTTAAGAATTGGCTTTTCTTTAATGTTTTAATATTAATACATTAATAGAAGAGAAAACAAAACAAAACAAAACAAAATCTTTACTGTGCAATAGTGGCAGATCACAGCTCTGTAGGCTTTAGACTTTCTCTTGAAAAGCATTATGCAGTAAAAATATACTTGACAATACATTCTGATCCTTCATTTTATTTCTAGGCAAGCAGTAACTGCTCTCATCATTTTCCTGATAGCAATAATAAGCCACAACTTCTTTATCCTTGCCATGAACTATTAGCAATCACTTTGAACAGCAGCCTGTTCAGTTGAGTAGGTAAGCCACAGCAGGCTTTGGGAAGAGTGGCCAATAATCAGCAGGTTTATTGGATCTGCCAGCAGGTAAATTATTTTAAAACTTGAGCCTGCTGGGATTTTGTTCTCTGAAGAGTCTGTTTGTGTTTTGACTTTGCTACATCTTTTGTAGCAGTGCATTTCGCATTAGCACACACCAGCCAGAAAGTCTGACACCAAGATCAGAGGGAGTTAATTACTCACCGGTAGGGGTCATTACCAGCGAGCTTGCACTTAACACTGGAGAAATAGGAATTGACAGTTGTAATTATGTGGTTGCAAGGAAACCAATCTTGGGAGTGTATTTTCAGAATTTGGACTTTCATGCATTCATTTATTGTATAAAAGTTAGTTGACTTAAGGAAAAACATCTTCAAATGCAACAAAGTGGTAAATTAGGCTGTTGACACTGGAGAATAACGGAGAAAAAGAATAATTAACTGAATGTATTTTTTCTGACTCATATAATTTCTTAAGCAATATTGAGCCTGGCTTCATAATAGTGTTTTCTAATTGTAATTGCTGATAGTTGCAATTTATTGTGATTTGCTTTGTACTGGGCATTGCTGTGTAGTATATATTGCATCTAATTCTTATAAAAATCTCATTCAGGACATTACCCTTTCCACAATTCAGTACTAGAAAAAAAAATGATTATGCTCTGTGTAAGTAACTTTCTGATAGCACAATTAGTTAACGCTGAACTTGTCCTAAATATATGGTGATTGGTGACCCAAAATATTAGGTGATTTTAAACACTCCCTAAGTATCATGATATTGGAATTCCATTTGATAATAACTATTGTGTCACTGTCTTACAAGCAATATAAGATGACTTTATGAAAATCAAAACTCAACTACATCTAAATCAAATTATAATGTCTTCATTAACTGAAAAAAATAAACTAGAGTTGATGAAAAAGCTTATCATGATTATCAAGGTGTTAGTTTATTTTTAAATCTCCCTGTGCTAGCCATAACTATCTCTTTGCTTGAGGATGTTTAGGTAAAATTTTATAAAATGATATCAATAATCCAAGTACATAAGAGTCCAGATCATGTTCAGCAAAAATGAAGAACATTGGGACCACGATCAGCTGTGAACTTGGCACTACTTGGGAGTATCTCTAAACAAATGGGCAAACCATTGGCACTTACTCTTACCTAGAATATCTGTCTGACCATGGCCAAGGGAGTGAAATTGAGCTGCATAGTTTAGATTGGTTCTGATCCAGAAATGAGAAAGTCTTAATTATTATTTTTTAAACTACCAAATGGCTTATGTAAAAAGCAAGAGTAGCAACTGCAAAATCTCATGGGGAATTTGCAGTCCAGGTTTACCCTTAAGGTTTTTTTCAGCATTTAACAGGTAAGCATGCAGATCTTAGACAAAAGAGGGAACATGATGCAACTCAGTTTTAAATAGCTAATCTGGACATTGTGTGGGAGTATGAGTTTTGAAGATAGGAGCAGGGAGTCTGTTAATCACAGGAAAAGTCTAAATAGGGGTAATAGTCACCAGAATTTTGTCAATGGATAGAGAAAGACTAGAAAGTAGATTAAGATACGTGTAGAGAGAATCAGGATACTTTTATTATACAGATGCCTTCTTTTATAGACCATTTGAACAAATGGTATTGATAAGAAATTGTGTCTAACAAATTACTTAGAGTTTTCAGGAATTTTGGAAGAAGGGATAAAAATATTAGGAAAGTACTTGGGAAAAAAACTCAAATGGAAAATAAACTACTTGCCATTTGAGAATTACGTTCCCACACTAAGCTAATTAATAGAGATTTAGCTTGATTTCAGACAAGAATATCTTGAACTTTGAAGAAAATGCCTACTTCTCACTACATAGATTAAAGTCCTGACTCCACCTACAATTTCTAATAGGATTTCCATAGTTGGTAGCAGTAAGGGTACTCAGTGTCCTGCGTTTGTGTTTATGGCAGTGTGAACCAAAAGGCTGATAGCTGATGGCCTTCTGCTAAGATACATTGATAAATTCAATCAGAAAAAAAATGGTTAGACTTACATTAGTGTTTCCTCCACAAGAGATCTTTGGTAGTTAGGGACAATAGTCTTAAAGTTGTATTTAAGTCATTCTTTAAAGAAATACAATTATTGGTATTTAAACACTAAGTTATTTTAATATTACTTGAAAGGATATTTGCTGAGCATGCATCAAAGGATTGTTGCTGACAGCTAGTGTCATTTAATAACTGTACCAAATCTAGAATCATCTGGAAAATGGGACTACTGAGCATAAGCCTGTGGAGTTTTCTTGGTTATATTAATAACACCAGAGAGCCTCACCCATTGTGTGTGCTACTATTCACCATCAGGTATCTTGAACTATATATATATGGAAACAAGGAACTAGAGGGTAGCACATATTCACTTCCTTCCTTCCTTCTTTCCTTCCTTCCTTCCTTCCTTCCTTCCTTCCTTCCTTCCTTCCTTCCTTCCTTCCTTGTCCTTCCTTCCTTCTTTCTTTCTTTCTTTCTTTCTTTCTTTCTTTCTTTCTTTCTTTCTTTCTTGTTTTTTTGAGAAAGGGTTTCTCTGTGCAGTTTTGGTGCCTGTTTTGGAACTCGCTCTGTAGAACAGGTTGGTCTCAAACTCAAAGAAATCTGCCTACTAGTTTACAATCCCTGAGTGCTGGGATTAAAGGCATGTGCCACCACTGCTCGGCTCACCCATTTCTTTCTTCCTCACTGTAGATGTCATGTGAGAGCTGCTTCAAGTTCTGGATGCCTTGAATTTTTCACTATAATGAAATGTATCTTGAACTGAATTGTGAGCTAACATAAATCCTTTCTCAAGATTTTTTTTCAGAATAATTTATCACATCAAATATTAAGTCAGAAAGGATCATCATTCAAGAGATTTACAGATATGGGCAAAAAGATAGTTAGACTATTTCTCCCTTGGATGAAAATAGAATTATTTCTCCAAAAGAAATTGCCACTGTGACTCAGTGATCACAATTGCAATCTCTCCAATGTAAAAATTCACTAATATTATTGAGTGAGTATTCAAAAGATGTCTATTATCTTTGTATTTAAAGCTCATTGGCATAAGAGTCAATTGCACCAGCACAGCTAACTTGATTTATACTGCACTTGGGGTAGATTACAGACCATTCTAGAAACTTTTCTTCCTCCTCTCCTTAATATTTTAAAAATCAGTACAAAAAGGAATGTGCTATTTGATAGGACAAAGTGATAGAGCTAACGAAAACAAATTGTTTGTGACACTAGTTTACAAGACAAATGAGCCCTTTTTGAAAAAAAAAATACTAAAAAGCTTATCCCTAAATTTAAATTAAAAAAAAAAAAGTTGAGTGACATAGATCTCACTCACCATCATCTGTTGTCCCCTCATCTTTTTTTTCAGAGTCAATGAAATGTCATTTATATGTACTAAAGGATAAGGCTCACATATTAACTTAGTCATAAATAAAGGAAAGAAGAACAACAGTATCTTCCCAGTAGGATAATTTTCTTAGATAACCAAAATGATTTGCAGCCTCCTTCTTGTGTGATTCTACCAGATATCACCACTGGAATGATTTTTTTTAATATAGGCAAATATAGTCCCTTACAAGTCTCAATGATTGTGTTGGTTTGATGAGAATGGCCCTATAGGCTAATGTATTGAATACACGGTCCTCAGTTGTAGAAATGTTTGGGAAAGACTAGAAGGTATGTCCTTGGTGAAGGAGGTTTGTCACTGGGGGCAGGCTTTGAAGGTTCAAAAAACATGAGCCCTCTCTCTCTCTCTCTCCCTCTCCTCCCTCTCCCCCCCCTCTCTCTCTCTCTGTGTGTGTGTGTGTGTGTGTGTGTGCACGCTCTTTGTTGGTTTTCAACATATAAGACCTGATACTGCTCCAGCATTACGCCTACTTTTCTGATACCATGTGATGGTTATGGACATTCAACCTCTGAAATTGTAAGCCCTCCAAAAACAATTTCTTTTATATGATGCTTTCAGCATTGTGGCTTATCACATCGGTAGGAAAATAAGCAAGACAATGTCTTTTTGAAAAATTCTCTGCTGTGGAAAATAATTCAATACCAGTTAAGCATTCTTTTCTTTTGCCATAGGCCCAAACAGCTTTATTTATTATCCAGTGGGAGCCACACATATTCATAGTGTACAGAAAGACATCCCACAGAACTTTTCTTTTTCTGTCTAATCAAAAAAAGAAAGTTTTAACTTTAACATAGTAAAATTATATATAACAAAACAGTTACCAAGCAAGAATTACAGTTATAATATCTAGTCTATTTGTATTTGGAGAAATTAAAGAAAATAATCTATCATCTATCCTATATTTGTGAGTCCAAAGTTTCATATCTAATCTTTTATTACTAAGGAAAATTTTAACTATATATTCTTCAACCACTTCAAAGACCCCGGAAGGATACAATGTTACCTAAGTAAACAGGAAGTACATTGCAAGCAACTTACATAATTCTAGAAATGACAGAGACATCTGGCTGCCTGAACAGTCATCCAAAGTTTCTCTGTAACGTTGGGGCTTCTATTCAGCCTACAGGCCTAAAGTATCTGGCATAGCTTTCAGTGAAGCAGAAAATTTTAAGGATTGTTCCACTCATTCTCACAAAGTTTGTTGGTCGCTCTACCCCATGTCCTGTTTGTTTGGATGTTACTTCTGTGAAGCAGGAACCCAAAGAACTAACTCGTCTTTCAAAGTTCAGTGGTCACCTTTCTATGGGTTCTCCATGTCTAGTTTATATAACATAGTTTCAAGCAGTCAAGGCAAAGACACTTTTTTTTTTTTGCCCACTGGCTAACTTTTGCCACAAAGAAAGCAAACTCCATAATGAGTTTCTTTGATGCCCATCATCCTCTTTGAAGTGATTGATGCTGCCAGTTAAGCATTCTTAAGAGAAGCAATGACCAAATAAAAGAGAAAGCATCACCTCCAGAGTTTTTGTTTTCTTAGAATAATATCAAAATATATTGAATTATTCTTATATGTACAAAATGATATTGATACTGGAGTCTATCTTGTGTTAGACTGAAATAATTTATTTTGCATTAGATTTGATGTAAGATTTATTGAATTGCTTTTGTTTCTATAACTAATGTTTAATACTTTATCATAAAATTTGAATGTTTTCTATTAAAGTTCATTATTGAATACCATCAAGATGTAAGAAAACAAAGGTTCTGGTTTAAAAAAAAAGAGAGGATGCCAAGATGTTTCTCAATATTGAATAATAAAACTGTCCCCGTTTTCACAGTGTTCCCTGTTTCAAAGAATATTAAGTCATGTGTATTTTAATTGAAAAATAACTAAGAGATATTTCCATTCAACAGCATAACAGTTTTAATCATAGTTTGCATTCAGAGAAATCTCAAAATACTTGTCTGATAATTCATAGACATAAAATAGATACTTCCTATGAAATAGATTTTAGATCTTTGTCTTTCATTTATTTTTTTGTCTTTCATTTAAAGTGTCCTTTTTTCATTTAAAATTATCTTCTGTGGGTTGTATGACTAAAATATGAAGTATTTAAAAATAATATAGAACAGAAATGGTATGTAAGGAAGTGAATGTTTAACAGTAAATTTTGGTGACATGAAAATAATTGATGTTCTTAGTAAATACTTCACATCTAGAGAACATAGTTTGAAAGAGTAGGGATGCAGATAGGGATAGGATTTAAAACCAAAAGAGGTTTAATAAAGAGTAGAACATTTAACTTGGAGAGATAGAAAAGGACAAACATGATTTTCTTGTTTTTTTCTTGATTTTTTCCACATTTTCTTCTCTTACATGCTTGTAATTGATTTGATTTAAAACCAAATGAGAAAATGCAATGAAAAGCAATGAGACAAATTGTGCCAAAATAATAAAACAGATGAGTTAGAATTCAAAGTAGCAGCAAAATATCCTTAAATTGGATGGTAGATTTCATGATATGTGAGAACTGAGAAAAAGATCAAGTATCAATAATAACCAAAGTAATACCATTTAAAATACAAGACACTATTTAGGAGCTAGAAACAAAGCAGTGATACAGAATCAAATATTTTGAGAAGAGAGAAGGAATGTCAATGTAAGATTTCAGAAACATGCTGAGCTTTCTAATTGCTCAAGTTTATGGTAAATAAAAATAAAAACAAAAGATGACAACCAAAATTAAGCCTTTTTAAAATTGAAGTGTTATTCTTATCCTTTGAGATATGTTTCATCATATTTGACCAGAATACAAAGTCCCAGTTGTGTAAGCAATATTGACATGTATGGGGTGACATCAACATATTCAGCAAAATTAAAATAAAAAAACACATTAATACATACCTGTATTGTGTATCAAACTGCTATGTCCTGGCTAGTTTTATGTCAACTTTACACAACCTAGAGTCATCTGAGAAGAGGGAACCTCAATTGAGAAAACACCTCCCAAAGTTCCAGCTGTAGGGCATTTTCTTAATTGATGATTGATGGGAGAGGGCTCAGCCCTTGGTGGGTGTTGCCATCCCTAGGCTTGTCATCCTGGGTTCTATAAGAAAGCAGACTGAGCAAGCCATGAAGAGCATGCCAATGAGCAGCATCTTTTCATGGCCTCTACACCAGCTCCTGCATTCAGGTTTTGCCCTATTTGAGTTCCTGTTCTGAATCTTGAGATGGTGAACTGTGATGTGGAAGTGTAAGCCAAAGAAGCCCTGTCCTCCCCAAGTTGCTTTGGCCATGGTGTTTGATGACAATAGCAAACCCAACTAAGACAAATAGGAAATATGACAACCATGTGGAGCAGAAGACATTGTTATGGAATTGTGGGATATATGAAATTTAACTTATTTTTATTGTTTTTTTATATTGGATGTGATCAAGTTATTATTTTTGTCTTAAAGACAAAAGAGAAAACAAAATTCAAGTATAAGACAAATGTTGAAAACCAGTTTTAACTTTTAGGGAAACCGTTCTGAAAATAAAACAAAAAATAGATAAAAACATTATGATACTGAAAGATTAAACTATCAGAAGAATGGTAAAACAATACACACACTACTATGCTACTGCTTCTACTTCTTGTTATCAAAATTAAGTACCTAAAATGTTAGTTATATGTGCTGAAATCAATTCTGCTTTTATGTGTCACTTGGACTACCACTGGTGACCAAAGACAATTCACAATCATTTATGACACAAGTTAGAAACTTGCAATGGACCTCCTTTAGGCTCTCTTTGGGATTAAGGAAGCATATTAGAACATTTTCCTCAGTCAATTATTGCTCACAGTCTGTGTTCCTTCCTTGGAATAGAAATTAGACTTCTTCCCATCCTCACTTATTCTTCCTGTGAGTCACAGCAGCTTGGTAATATAATGTATTCCAGCCTCCACTGACTTTGAAATTTTTATGTTATACATTGACCAAAAAGAAAATCTAAAAAGACACGATGACAGACCACTTCATGGCTGAGGATTTTAAAGATTTTATAAGTTCCTGTTTGATTGTAACCGCTTGGCCCTTTCCCCGACAATAATTCAAATAGCACATTTTTTCAGGTAGTATCTTTCAATAAAGACTTGTGAATCAGGTGTGCTGTGTGACCTACAGCCTATAAGCAGGCCAGAGTCAAGCCCATCTAAGGTGAGCAGAGTTCAGTTTAGCACAGGAAGAGATTTGCAGCATCACCTGAGAAAATGTGTTTGGAAGAAAAAAAAAATCACAAACCTGGGTGCCTTTTATGAAGCGCTATTGTAATAAAAGCCGGATATTTGCTCGTTGGCTTTACCTTCTCATAGAAAGAGACAAATAGACACACATGCATTATATATCCATATTATGAATTGTTTATATAAATCTCTGTGTGTTCACATTCACATTTTTAAACCTATGACAAAGATAGAACCAGATTTAGTATAGATTGTCAAAGAGCGTTCAAATTTACCATGAAAAGATATCTACACAATGGATATCAACCTTTTTGACTTTGAGATCTTACTGGGGTAGCTAGCAATAAGCAATTTCTGCACTTTCCTGGGATGGCAGATGGCAGTGTTGAGGGACAGTTTTCAATCATACAGATGATTATGAAAGCTAGCACTAACCTCTACAGTCCACATGTTGTTTCGCTTATGATGCTTTGCAGGCCAGATATATTAATTACACTTTTGACTGACCGTTTTTTCAACTTCTGATGTGCTAGCATAGGTAATACAATTGTTTTTGAAGAAGAGTCATCATGACACAAGGCCACTAGAAACCATGACCAGAGATCTAAGTATAATTAGGCATTCAAAAAAAAATCTGTTAAGCAATGCTTTGAAGATAATTTCATATTAATACTCTGATATGTATTCTTGATGTCCTTTTTCCAGGAAATAACTTGAAAAGATAGCAATAAAGGTACTCAACACCTTTACCTAATCCCTTAAGATGCCTAGCTACTTCAAGGAGAAAGCTCCAACCACATTGCTTTCATGATACCATAGCTGTTTTACTTCACCCACTATTGTTGTAAGGACTGACTACAAAAACAATTAAAACTGCAGCTACTAAGGCTTCTGGAGAAGTCCCTACTCCAGCCAAAACTACCTCAGATTTGCTTTGAAGTTGGTTACTGTCGATATAGGTCAAATGTAGGTGAGCTGCCTAGGTGAACTCTGTATAACCTATAACTAAAAATACAGCTTATTCTTATTGATTTTTAATATCTCAGCAGGAAGCTTGTGATTGGTGCAATAGGAAGCCTGTGTGTGTTTGTTCCTTCTGTAGGACCTGTGTTTGGTGAAGCTGTTCTATGATTAATTCAGATTACCATAACTGATTTTTATACTACATCCATGCAATTAATTACCTCTTTCTTTCTCCATCACTGTAATATTCCAATCACTTCCTTTTTTAACTCTATTTTTTGTTGAAAATGTATTTTTCTTCGTATAATACATTCTGATTGCCACTCTACCCACTACATGTGGCATGCTGATCCAGTCTCGGTGAGCTTGTATGTGTTTCAGTCCCATTGTGCTTAAAAGGCTTCATTTCCTGGGTGTCCTCCAACCATTCTGGATCTTACAATCTGTCTTTCCATCTCCTTTTCATCATGGTTTCCTTAGTTCAAGGAGAGAGATTTAATGCAGAAATCCCTTTTAGCACTATGTGTTCTAAGGTTTCTCACTCCAGTTGTAGATCTCTGTGATTGTTCCCATCTACTGCAGAAAGGAGCTTGTCTGAGGATGGTGGGACAAAACGTTGATCTATGAGTATAGCAGAATATCATTAGGAGTCATTTTATTGTGACTTTAAAGTCACTTCTTAATTCAACTGGGGAACATACTCAGATGCTCCTTCATGGTGTTGCAAAATCAAGCCCATTAAGAAATTTCTAAGCTATCTTTTGCTAACTTATGGCTTTTACTGACAGAGCATTATGGGTGGGTGCGAAGCCAGCCCCAGCATTTTTGTAGGGAAAGACTTACTAAGGTGATGAGGGTAAGAGATGAAGAAAGGCAGCAGCGTCAGAGATGATGAACGATAATGGAAGTATAGAGAAGAAGGTGTAGTGGGGGGAGCAAGTATGGAGAAATCAGGAGGCTATGAAGACTGAACTCTCCAGTCACTGGAATAATTCTAGCGAGTTATCAAACGCCCCTGACTGTGATTCTCATTACCCAGTACTTGATAGCAATAACACCAATCACAACTAAGTGCTAAGAGTCTCTACACCTAGGTTTGGGAGCAGTAGTAGTAGTAGTCACTATCTGCCATTGCAAGTAATGACTTCTGTAAGATTTGGATTGCTGGGCACTGAATGCAGGACTATGGACAATCAAGGATCAAGACACTACGCCTCTGATACTAGAGTCTAGACTGCCAGTCTGATGTCCTTTGCTTGTTTTTGAGATTATTTTTCCTTACAGTATTTTCCATTCTCCTTCTTCCCTCCAAACTCTTATACCTTTTCCTGCTCTCCTTCTAATTCATTTAGCTGTAAGACTCTATCATTCAGTACCCAGAGCTGTTACTTCCATGTCTAACCTCTGGACCCATGGCATTCAACTCATGGGACAACCAACACTAAGGAATCACTGTCTGCTTGTTCATGATTTCCATCTGGATAACATAAAAGAATCCCAGCCACATAGACTGACCAGATAGACATCTATATCTTTATCTATATACGATAGATAGATAGATAGATAGATTACAGATGTACTGTGGTAGACAGAAATGAATGGAAAAATCTTAAAAAACATGAAATTCCTCCTCTACTACATGTAAAGGTTAATTTTAAGAATGTAGACTAAATATGAAATATTAGATTACTGGAAATCTAATTAGTTGTAAATCCTTATAAAATTTGATTAATAAATACTATATATATAAATGGTCTCATTGCCCAGGGAACCTTGGGCTCCCTATACTTGAGGACAACCTTGAACTACTGATGCTTCTGTCTTTATTGCTTAATTTCTTGAATTATCTGTGTGTCATTATTCATGTTTATTTTCAGTTAATATTAAACCTATTTTTTGTTTAATAATGTTTAATTTTAAATTTTTAAAATGTTAGTTCCCCCAAATAAACATTTTTTTCAATCTCTCACAACTCCAGAATGAATCAATTCTTGAGATGTAACTTTTCAATGTTTATTCATTCTACTTTGGACAATTGTTGATTATTAGACACTCATATAAGACACTCATATGACTTATCTACACACAAAAAAAAATCACAAGGCTCTATTTTCTTGACAAGTGTAGTTTTCTTCTCAAATCCATGTTAAAAAAATGCAGTTTTGGCTCCCTAAGTTATTAAAGCAGAAATACATTGGTTACATTTTTCTTCACTTTCTAAAACATTTGAGAAAAAGATTGTTGTGAATTCTGAGTTTAGGAAATAAATATGAGGAGCCCTGCTTTTATAGAAAAATTATCACTTAATTTTGTGTAGTACACAATTAGATGGTATTCCTCAATTTGAACTTTATTATATAGCCAAAAGGAATTATTCCCACTAAGCACCATGAAGTCTAACTCTTGAACCACTCATTTTTCCTAGCATCAAAGTGGACTGGAATAGATTAAAGGCAAATCCCAGACTTTAAGAAATGCCTCATGACTGCCTCTTTCTGACCTGAAGACAGTGATATATGACTTCTTCGATGAAAGAAATTTTCTGTTCTCTTTGCTCATGAACTGTATACTTTTTTTATTTGAAAATATGAGTGGTTAATGTTAGCCTTCCATGACTTTGACACCTTGCTTGAGATTAGTGATGACCAAAACTTCTGATACTTTTTTCTATACTTCCAATTGACTAAATTTTCAAAATTCTGATGTATATATATATTTTTTTCAAGACAGGGTTTCTCTGTGTAGCTTTGTGCCTTTCCTGGAACTCACTTGGTAGCCCAGGCTGGCCTCGAGCTCACAGAGATCCGCCTGGCTCTGCCTCCCAAGTGCTGGGATTAAAGGCGTGCGCCACCACCGCCCGGCATTGATGTATATTTGTATGCGTGAAGTCAATAGGCCTTGATGAAGCAAAAAAATTTAAAAGATTCATTTATTACAAAAATCATAGGTAAAAGCCATTAATAAAACACCTGTGAAATTAAGACATGATAAACATCTGATTTACTTTAATTTTCACTTTTTATTATTTGAGATTTTTTTATATGCATATAATATGTTTTGATAAAATCCATCTCTATTACCTTCTGCCCAACCACTTCCTTATCATGCCTAACACTTTTCATTCCCAATTTTATGTACTATTTTCCTAAACCCACTGAGTTCACTTAGCATTGCTAGTACATGCATCGGTGTAGAGCCACTGATTGTAGTATGGGAAGCCATTCCGGGTCTGAATCACTGTTGGAAACTGTAGCTCAATCAACCACAGCAGTAATTAAGGAGTGGCTCATGAAATCCTAACCTTAAGAAACGACCTACTGGCAATCAGTAACTGATTTACTTTAAGTAATCATGAATATATCCTAGCATGGTATTACCTTAATTGATCAGGGGATGATGTAATTATGCTTTAATTTTAGTAAATTGCAAAAAAATTAACAATAATTTGGATGGGAAAAATAAATATTTGACAGACTAAGAACAAAAATGAAATGATTAGAGAAGATATTTAAAGGTCTGTATAAAGTTTAATAATCTATAACTTTACTTATAACTAGTTCCTATTGTTTTAAATCTGAAGATCAGAAACAGTCTCATATATGCATACAACAGTCATTGTTAGGAGCCATGTGGAGTCAAACAAAATGTAGAAATCTTTTCAAATATTAAATATACATACGACAGCTCATGCTGTCAAAGATATAGAAAAATTAGAAAACTCATCCATTGCCGTTGGGACTGGAAATGTGTATAGCCACTATGGAAATCAGTGTGATGGTTTCTTAGAAAGATGAGAATCAATATAACTAAAGATCCAGATATAACACTCTTGGTCATATACCCAAAGGACACTTCTTCCTACCACAGGGACACTTGCTCAGCCATGTGCATTGCTGCTATATTCCTAATAGTCAGAAATTTGAAACAACATAGATATCCTTCAGCAAAAGAATGGATAAAGAAAATATGGTACATTTATACAATGGAGTATTGGTCAGCTATTTAAAAACAAAATTATAAAATTTGCAGGCAAATTAATGGGACAAATAAAATCACCCTGAGTTAGGTAACCCAGACACAAAAATAGATATGGTATGCATTTGCTTATATGTGGATATTAGCTATTAAATAAATGATAACCAAGCTACATTCTGAAGACCCAGAGAGGTTAAGTATAAAGAAATGGACTAGAGGGGGACACATACATCTCCCTGGGGGGAGAAATAAAATAGATTTTATGTGTAGCATGGAATGGGATAAGGAGATGGGTGATCAGGTGGGGAGAGAGGGGGGAGGTGGGGTTGAAGGAGGAAATACAGGGAGAAACAGCTAGAATTGAGGGCCATTTAAAGAGTGGTAAGAAAATAGTTCAGTAGAAACTTCCTAAAGTGTATGAAGATGATCCGAATAAAGTCTCCAAATAACGAGGGAGGGAAACAGAGTCACCATTGGCTCTCTCTTGTCACAAGACAAGGCTTCCAGTACTGTGACTGAGTTATATCCAATTCAATTGTTGGCCAAGTGGATCCCATGGAAATCCCTATACAATCGAGGCTGTTGGCAAGTGAATAGATTCCTCTCCACAAACTGGCAGTGAGATCTTATTGCTGAAAATAATACCCACATAACTTTTTGAACATGGCTGAGGTGGTGCCTACATAGAACATTCACTTCTGGCACAGGAAAATACTCTAAGACTAACAAAAGAGAAATACAACACTAAACCATGCAGAAAATCTTTGATCTATACTCTGCCCCGCCTGCAAAATATGCTAGGGCAACAGTAGCACAAAGCTTGTGGGAGTAACCAACCAATAACCAATCAGACTTAAGGCCTACTCAACGAGATGGAACCCATAACTGACTATGCTTGGATGTCCAAGACACAAAGACTGAATAGCCCAGAGACCTATGTGCAAAACCAAGTAATACTGGTCTAATAAGAGAAAAGTAACAATAAATTGACTCCTGATGATATTCTGCTGTACTCATAGGTTAGTTAGTCTCTTATTCAACCATCATCAGAGAACCTTATTCCTGCAGCAGATGAGAACAAACACGGAGACCTACAGACATGCAAGGAGAGAGACCTTGGAACACACAGTTCTAAGTGATATGTCTCCATCAAATCCTACCTCTCAGAGTTCAGGGAAACCTGCAGAAGAATAGGAGGAAAGAGTGTGAGAGACAGAGGAGAAAGAGAACAGTGGGAGAACAAGGGCTTTTTAATCAACTGAGCAAAGGTCATATGAACTCACAGATACTGACGCATCAAGCATAGGACCTCCATGAGTCTGTACCAGCTCCTCTGATTATATATTATGGCTTCTTGTTTACTGTTTTTATGGGACTCTGAGTGTATGAAGGAGTGGGTCTCTGATTCTTATGCCTTCTCTTGGGCACTTTTCCTTCTGCTGGCTTGCCTTGTCTAACTTCGAAGTGTTGGTTTTTATTTTATCTTACTGTATTTTATTGTGTGATATTTGGTTGTTCTCTTAGAATCCTGTTCTTTCTAATAAGAGACAAAACGGGAGTTGTAGCACGAATCTTAAAAGGTCTTATTAATAAAAACAAACCTGAAGCCAGGTATTGGGGTGAATGCTGGAAGATCAGAGAAGCAGAACAAGCCATAGCCATCTCACCTTGCCAATTTCTCAGCTGATCTTGTTTCCTCAGACTGGAAGCCTCTGAGTCCTCATCCAGAATGAATGTCAGCTGAACTACCGCTCAAAAGCTTAAAGGCTTAATCAGCTCTAGTTCCTGGTTTTCATGCCTTATATACCTTTCTGCTTCTTGCCATCACGTTCTGGGATTAAAGGTGTGAATCACCATGCCTGGCTGTTTCCAGTGTGGCTTTGAACTCACAGAGTTCTGGATGGATCTCTGCCTCCCAAGAGATCAATTAAAGGCATGTGTGCCATCATTTTCTGGTCTCTGTGTCTATCTAGTGGCTGTTCTGTCCTCTGACCCCAGATAAGTTTATTAGGATGCACAATATATTGAGGAACACGATATCCACAGGGAGTAGATCTGGATGAGAGGTGAGGTGAAGAGGAACTGGAAGGAGTAGAAGGAGAGTAAACTGTAATTATGATACTTTGTATGAGAACAGAATCTATTTTTAATAAAAGAGGCAAAATGAATATATATATATATATATATATATATATATATATAGAGAGAGAGAGAGAGAGAGAGAGACAGAGAGACAGAGAGACAGAGAGAGACAGAGAGACAAAGAGAAAGAGAGACAGAGAGATAGAGAGAAAGAGAGACAGAGACAGAGAGGAATTTCTAAGAAGTATCACTTCTGAAAACTGTCACATACTCTCCTGAATGTGGAAATTACTTTTTAAACCTATGACTAAAAGGCCACGTGACAAGAATAAGTGTTTGTTCATCACCTCTCTAAGGACACAAATTATTAATAATAAGATAATTAGGCTCTGTCTCATTCAGTTGCCTCCATGTATAATTTATTAACAAGTAAATTTAATATAAAGTAATGGACTGCATTGTTAACAAAAGTACAAATATATTATGTATTTAAATGTCTTGTTTTATAACAAAAAAAAATGAAAGCTCTATTTTCATATACTCTCTTGGCCCCTCAGTAAATTGGAGGAATGATTATTTTCTGTGCAAAATTATATGAAGATATTAGAAATATCAATAATACAATTCAATAACTTAAAAGAACATTATTTCTAAATGAGACATAAAGTCTATATGAACTATAAAGTCTATACTATTATTTATTACACCTTAGTTGAATTATAGAAATAAATCTTATACTTAAAAAGTCACTGTTACTACTACTATAAATGATAAGAATAATAACTATCACAATACTAATTTTAAAGGAAAACTACATGTGGTGTACCTTCAAAACATGGTAATTTGATAAATACAGAAACAAACTTTTAAGATTTGAGTAAATCATATTTAGTTGGTACATATAGTTTATTCACTTCATATAAAAAAAGAGATGTAAATAATTTTAGACATCTAAGAGCAGAGACTTGAGCCTGAGTCATATGGTGAACTTGTTACAGACACATGCTCATCATCTGAGAATGGGAATGGCCATTAGTACTTTAGGCTTCAGCTTTATTGATAAGAAAAAAGATAGTAAATCACTTAATAATGTTGCAAATGCCATATAACTTAAAAATCTGTCAAGTAGTTAGAACAATGCTTTGCACAGAGTAAATACTTTATAATGTTAGGTAATGCGATCAGTGTGTCTAAACAAAAAATGTACAAGATCATATTTTTAAATCCTGTCATAATCTATGTCCCCTTTTATTGTTGATTTCTGAATCTATAATAAGTTACACTACTCATAGTATATGGATTATTTATACATTGTATATACTAGCTTATTTTGGAAACATTTAATTCACTGAAATAAAGATCTTTATGTTGTAGCAATGTACATTAATTTGAAATAGTTTATTTTTTTCCATATTTGATTCCTGACCCTAGTAAACCTTCTGCATACTGATACCTTCACAATATTCTTTCCCTGCATATGTTAATGGTACCCTTCTGTTTTTCAATGTTCGTGCCAAGTATGATTATGAGTAGTTAGTTCTAAGCAATAATCACATCATGAATAATTAATAATTGTAAGTGCTCATTATTCATTATTACAATAAGCCAGCATATATGATTGTTACCAAGACGCTGGTACACAGGACGATGTGGCTACTTGCAGTGATGAGCAAATGTCTGAGACTGTGTACAGCTGTATGTGGAAAGAGTTGTTGAAATTAGCAACACTCGTACCGCATGCAAAGGTAAATGTTTGAGAAAGCTTAATGCTGTGAACAAGATACATGTTGGGGGACCTTTAAGATCTTCATACTTGTGGGGGCAAAAATTAACATGAGGACCGGTTTGGGGGGTCCCGAAAGTAGTTCTAAAAAGCTCGAACATGATTCAGCAAGGGAACACACCAGTGCACTCTTTATAGGGCTTAATGGAAGTACACATTGAGTTTCACCTTTGTTTTTCTTTTGTTTTAATGAAGAATTTCTAAAAATTGGGTTGAATTTAACCAGCATTTGACAAAGTCCAGATATGACCGATTAGAAAATTTCTCAGACTAACTCAAAAAATTGTACTAGATTAAATTTTGAAGTAAAATTACAGAAAGTTATATAACTAACTCTTCTAAGTAAGTGCTAACCAGTAGGCTTTTGTATGGGAGAAGGGGTTATCCAAGAAATCTCATATATAATTGCAATTTGAATGAGCTAGTATATTCAATAACAACACATGTCTTACTGAGCAAGTATGAGGCATTAAGGGATTACTCAGTTCTCATTGGTGCATTAATTTGCCTTAAGCTGCATGACAGGTTTTTAATCATGAAGAAGAAATAAAAATATTGATATTCTTCACTGAGCATAGTATATAGATTAAGAAAACGTTATTTAAGATTTATTATACGTAAAAGTTGTGTAAATTATTTTCCCTTGACTTTTTAGCAGACACTGTAGCTCCTAAAGTATTTCTGGTCAAACCACATTTCTCCACAGAATCTGTAGAGATATTTAATATAAAAATGCATTGGTACCAAATTACATGCAATGTTGTTAAGACTTTTTTACAAAAATTATTGATAAAAATAAAAATTATAGATAAAGTAATCTGTATAATTATAATAGAGTCAAATGTATGTCTTACAACAGAAGCATACCTTACAATTCATTTTCATTTAACTTGAAAATATTTACAAAGATATTAGTATATAGCAAGTGATGTTTAACTGAAACCTGTGACAGTATATGCCCATGGTATCACATAACCAGATACATTTTTCAATTAAATACATTGTTTTCGGCATTTCTCTAGAACTTATTTATTTTCTTAGAGTTTAGGTCACATTATCCCTCCATTTTAAGGATTACATAATTCTTTTTTTGCCATTTGGTTTTTGTTTATTTTGCTTTCTCATTTTCTTTTTAATTCCACTTCTCATGCTATGGTCAGATTTATCAACAAAGGTTTTCATTTTTCTTGACATTTCCTGGATCTCTATATCCTATCCTACATTCATTCTCTCTTGCAAATATGATTAAATCTGAAGCCCACGATATTCTAAAGGAATTATTAAGGTCACTAGGAGGATGGCGAGCTAGGTGCATTCTTCAATTCCCTGCCGCCCTTGCCAGTATTTGTTAAGGTGCTCGGTTTCCTATCCATACATTACAACTTTCCATCTTCCTTATGTAGCTCACAATAGTTTTCTCATTCACCATTGTTTCATGTAATGCTCTTTGCTTCTGGGTGGTAGCCCGGGGTAGCTAATATATCTAAGTCCACATTGTCAAGCAGCAAAACCATTTTGTATTCAATTTCTTTTTCCAGATGTTATTAATTTCAGATACAGATGGAAAACTGCCTTGCTTTGCAAGCACACAAGAAACTCTTTTAGTGAGTAGCAACTCTTCTCCTGAAGGGTGATATTGTTTTTATATACTTGACAATAAAATCTGGCCCTCAAAATTCTCTACATTATTTTATTTCCTTGTCAAGACTCAACTCTATTAACTGGAATCTGTGTTTCTATGTGTGTTCTATTTCTTACAAAATTAAATGATTCTAATTCTATTTAACTGATCCTATTTTGATTTTCCTTCTTAATGAAAAATGAGAAATGAGGCATAGAAGTATCTGGGTAATGAGCTGAATATTGGTTTAGGACTTCAATGGGCAGGGAAATAATAAGAGGATCCTTATGTACCCTGGGTTATATCTTAAAGTGCTCAGTATTATGCCCTTCCAACTAAATAATCCATTTATTAAGGAGCTGCACTGTCACAGTTTATTAAATCTTAGGTTCTATGTCACAATTAGCATTCTGGTCCACATTAAACATTTTCTTAACAAGAATTGTGGTTCATTTTAGCTTCAGTTTCTGTTAGGTGCGTCGAGGTATTTGAATAGGATCATTAGGACAGTAGAAAACTGATTGGTAGCAATATGGTGAAGGTATCAAATCCGTTTCAAACAACAAAGCTGGTGACAAAGACCTATATAGACTAGCTATCTGAGCTAATGACTCGACACTTGGATTCTGAAATTAACCAAATGGTTGTCCTAAAGTCAACCCTAGATAGATCATTAATTAAAATCAATAAAGATTGACTGAGTCAGGTGATAATTAAAAAGGCTTTTATTTTATTTGGTTAATATTCCTCTGTCTTAGGCTTTATTTTTGATTTTCTCAGTTATCAAAAGCAGGTTTAAAAAGTAAAATTGGGATTAAAGGCATGCACCACCACTCGGGAGGCAGAGCCAGGCGGATCTCTGTGAGTTCGAGGCCAGCCTGGGCTACTAAGCGAGTTCCAGGAAAGACACAAAGCTACACAGGGAAACCCTGTCTCAAAAAAAAAAAAACAAAAACAAAAAAACAACAACAAAAAAGTAAAATTGTTAATGCATCTGAGTGTCCCTGTTAAGACATAGCTGTCAACACTGAAATAATACAGTGTGTATCTAAAACATTCAGTTTCATAAACTTTTGCAGAATCAATAAAAGAAAAATACTCTTGACTCTGTTGTAATCATCTTCACTTCAGAAATATTTGTGTGTTGTTATAGGAAAAACACACTGTGTAATTAATAGGAAAGGCAATTATAAAATTCATGATTGTTTCTCGAACCAGGTACATCCAAATCTAATTATCAAAACAACTTTCAGAATATTACAGAGGTAAATTGGGGATCATTCACGAGAGAACGTGAATGGTCAGCTTACCACAGCGATACTACTAAAGAATATTGACAACTCTTCCCCTGAATTCACCCCTCCTCCAGACTCAGGAACCATCAGTTTGAAAAGAGAGCATAAAGATTAATAGAGCCAGAGATAGGGGAGAAACAGAGGGAAACTGTGCCTCCTGGACATGGGAGCACCATTGCACTTATATACACATAGCAGCTGGTTGGCCTCACAGATCTGTAGAAGATCAAGCTAGCCAACACTGTCACGGGGTGGGGGATCATCATCCCCTATTCTAATGAGAGGCACTATTAAATTTGAAAATTTAAATAAACATCTTATGTGAAAAATGTAGCCACAGCATTGTTAAAAATGTTTAAACCTAAGAAACTAGATCTCCAGACCCCTCATCCTGATCTCTAGTTGATTACCGCATCTTCACCCCCAAACATCCTTCCCCCAACCCATTGTTTTGTCCCAGCCCCTGGCTCCAGCAGGCTCTCCCTGGGAACCCACAAGCCACTCTAGTCAGTAATGCAGGCAGGCCAACTGCAGATCATCACCCCAAGAACAGGAAACTCAGGGGCAAGCCTCACCAACAGATTGCAAAACATGAAAGATATGGATACCCTGGCCAAACAAAATGTTAAATATAAAAAGATCCTGATACATGATATTCAGGAAATCTGGGAAGGTATGAAAAGACCAATTCTAAGAATAAAAAGGAATAGCAGAAAGAGAAGAATCCCAGCTCAAATGCACAGAAAATATTTTCAACAAGATCATAGAAAAAAATTTCCCTAACCTAAAGAAGGAGATGTCTATCAAGGTACAAGAAGCATAAAGAACACCAAACTGACTGACCAGAAGAGAAATTCCCATATAATCAAATGACTAAATATACAGAAAGACTGAATATTAAAAATTGCAAAGGAAAAAGACCAAGTGATGTATATTGACACAACTACTAGAATAACAGTTGATTTCTCAGTGGAAACTCTAAAATACAGAAAGGTAATACTCAACAAAACTTTCAATCAAAAATAGGTGGAGAAAAGACATTCCAATGTAAAACCAAATTTTAGCAATCTCTGTTTACAAATCCAGCCCTGATGAAGGCACTAGAAGGAAATCAATAAGTTTCATGGAACAAAATTATTCCTAGGAGACATTTAAATGAGAAGTCAAACTATGGCTCTCACTGTGGTATTCTGGATAAAATAAAGCAGTGTTTTTTAATAAGAATTGAAAGTATAGAAAACTAGTAATAACCATTTCTTTTCACATCCATAATTTATACATGTGTACTTGAAATAAAATGTATGTTTCAAGTATTCAAAGGGCTCAAAGTCAAAGTATGCACAGGAACTGAATTCAAGAATGACTACAAGTTCATGACCATCGTTCTGTCAGTGAAACAACCAGAAATTCTGAAAGAAAGAAAGAAAGAAAGAAAGAAAGGAAAGAAGAGAGAAAGAAAAAAGAAAGAAAGAGATAATGAAAGATGAGAATTTTTATCATTCAGGCATTTAATTAGAACTGCAGAAATAGATTAATTGTAATTGAAAAAGTAATAAAATATAGTTTGGTATTTTATAGAGATCTAAATTAGCAAAGTTAGTGAAGTTGCTTTATTTTCTGCTTTGTCAGTAAACTTACTCCTTTCCCACATCCTTAAAAGTGTAAAACAAATGATTTCTAAAACTAGATCTATTTTTTAACCTCCTTAAAATTTCAAGGTCTATTAAAGCAACTTTGTTTGTAATAACTGCAGTTGAAAGTGGACTTTTGACTCATATTTATTCATTTCCTTTTCTATCAAAGTTTTGTGTACCATTATTCTACCCACCATTTTCTTCTCTTGATAAAATGTCTAAAATGATTTTGGGTTAGCTTGTTTTACTCTCTAGCTAAATACTAAAATTATTTTGAATAGTAAAACATATAGAAACCTAACTGATTTCATATTTAAATTTTAATTTCACCAATGGCTATTTAAACAGGTGCCCTTATTTTGCATACATCCAGCAAAATTTTATTAGTTATCATCTTCTATGCCATATTCTCATTTATACACTCAGTAATTCACATTTTATTATGAGATGTAAGTGAGCTTGGAGCAAGGGAGGAGGATGAGGAAAACTAACAGGGATAAAAGGAAGAAGGCGCTCCTCTCCTCATCTCTGCCTGCCTCAAAACTTGTTTGTGTTTTCCTCTGACTGGCAGTAGAGAGAATTTCAACACAACAGACAAAAAATGGGATAAAGCTTACTTACAGAGACATTTCCTTTACTGAGTGATGCCTTATGCAAAACTTTAAAAACAGCAAACTAATCATGCTTAAGGTAACATGTGTATGACATTTTAGACATCAGTCACAAAGTTAAATATATACCTATGTTTAGGATATTATTTAAGACTCCCCTTGCATGTAACCCTGTTTCTTTGTCTCCTTGTCTTAACTCCTTCCCTTTCCTGCTTCCATTTAAAGTGTATACATTATCTTTCACTTTAATTAATTAGCCTAATATTATGTCATGCATATACTTTCCATAGCTTAAGTCAAGATACCAGGTCTGACTCTTAGGAACTCCTCAGCCCAATTACTTCTAGCAAGCAGACTATAAAAGGATGGGCTAGAAAATTCAAATCCCCCCACCTCAGAGCTCAAGGCACCCTATAGAAGAGAAGGCAGAGAGAGTGTAAGAGCCAGAGTGGATAGAGCACACCAGGAAAAGAAGGCCCTCTGAGCCAATTCAGCAAAGCCATTATGAACTCACAGAGACTGAAGCAGCAATCACAAGGCCAGCACAGGTCTGGATCAAGTCATTTACATATAATAGACTTTTCAGTCCAGTGTTTTTATTGAACTCCTGAGTGTGAGAACGAGTATGTGTCTGATTTTGGTGCCTTCTTTGGGCTCTTTACCTTCTGTTAGTTTGCCTCATCCAAATTTGAAGTGATGGTTTTTGTATCATAATACTGTATTTTAGTCTGATATGTTTTGTTGTTAGTGCTTAGAAGCCTGTTCTTTTCAATGAGAGACAGGGGGTGGATTTGGATGAGGAGGGGAGTGGGGAGGAACTGGGAGGAGTAGAGGGAGTAGAGGGAGTAGAGGGAAACTAATCAGTATATTTTGTATGAGAAAGTAATCTATTTTCAATACAAGGGACAAATAGAAAAAAATTTAAGACTTACATAGAATGAAGACTCCTTATTATTATAGTGACATATGTCTAATAACATCCTCCTTGAATATTAGAGTTCTACTATACAGTGAATAGCATAATGAAACAGAATTTGTGACTCTAAAGAATGGTTACAAATATTGTTATGGAGAATGTTTCAAAAATATTTTCATAAATTATGAATAACAACAAAAATGTTCATTTATATGCAACAATAATAATTATAAAGAAAATACATTTAACCAATGTAGCTTCAGACAGTGGTACCTTCTATAGTAAAAATATAATATTGCCAAAAAAAATAATATTGTATGTAAGGTAATGGAAAGTAGTCTCAAACCATTGGCATGAGGAATATCATCTACAGATGTAGATGATGCATAAATATGATCCTCGAGAATCCAAACCATGTAAAAATATGAAAGAAGAGATTTTAGGTAATAAGAACAAAAGTCTCCTGTCATCTGCCTGAAAGAGCCAGAGTGGCTAGGTTATCCTGACCAAGTGTCAACATAATTGCTTTTGAGAGAAAACAGACACTAAATAACTGCAAAGACTTTGGTTGTTACTCATTATAAAATAAGTTACTAAAATAACTCATTATTATACTAAAATATTTTTATATGACTAAATATTTTGTCTGATGCTTAAAATGTTGAAGAAATATTTGCATTAGAAACAGAGGGAAGACTATTTACATAGTCTGTTTTAGATATAATGACACTCTGAACAAGATGTTAGTACATATGAAATGGAGTTAGAAGAGGAAATATTTGCCCATGGGGAAAAAAAGAAAAGGAAACATGGAAATGGACAAGTCTCATGACTTTAGTTTAAACAAGAGGATTAACTCAACTAGCTTTAACTACACATTCACTGCTTCAACAGAGTGATGGGGTGTTGTGAAATGACAGAAATAGATGTGTGAAGTCACCAGAAATACTTAGAAATAAGACTATTTCTGAAAGTTTGGATGACCAAATGGATGTCTCTGATAGCACACTGGAAGAGTATGAAGTGATGGATGGCAAAGGGTACAGATGGTGTTAGATTAAATAATGTACAGGCCAATTTTAAGTTAAAAAAAAGAAGAAACTCAAGTAATGATGAATGACCTGATAGGCCCAGACATAGGTATTGATTGAGAATAACAGAAAACCCCAAAATGATAGAGCAGTTCTGAAGCTCTTCCAGACATTTCTCTCCAAATTATCCGTGCTATAAGATTATTTCCCTGTTGTGCCTCTCAGAGTAATTGTGCTAAAATTATTTTGTGTGAAATGGTTAACAAATTTGAATGTTATAAGAAATATTGTTTTTTTGTAAATGTTTGTAATAATTATTAATTTTCCATTATGTATCACAATTATTTATAGACCAATGCAAAATTTTTCCAACAGGATATCAGAAACACTATTTTAGCTAATTGTTTGAGAAATAAAAAACAAATTTAACATAAAATGCAGCACATTAATAAAACTGTTTGGTTATCTTAAATTATGTTCACGTAATACTGTATTAATATAGTTTAGTATAATATTTTAACTTAGAAATTCCTATGAAACTGACAAAGAAATACAAATTATGTAAATCAGAAAATTTAATAAAAATTGGCACTAATGATAAAGCAGATGAATTCATACTCTAAAAACATATTTACTGAAGATTTGTGTTAACAAAACAACTATCATTCATGAAAGTCCCTTGTGATAATAGTCATATTATGCTTCAAAATGGATCTAATATCTAATATAAGAGTCAGTACATTTAGATTCCAGAAGCAGAAGAATCAGTGTTACTTCCTCAGGCATGAATGGCACATTTACTATTCTGATGTACTGACATTTGTAGACAAGACTGGTAACCTGGGGAAGAGCTAATAAGGAGGGGTGGGAATCATAAGAGAAATCTGTGATATTAAGAAAGAGGTGGAGTGTGATAACATGTAATATGAAGAAATACATTCCAGAGTGGCACCATGACTAAAACAATTTGATTAAGGGAAAAATATCGATACGTACAAATGAAACCTACTGAAAAAGGAGAAATTTTCTCCATAAAATATATTTATTCACAAATACATAAAACAAACCAAGGAAGAAAATTGCACCTCTTTCTCCATGTGTGTCCATGTGTGTGGCACTAAAAATAAGATTTTATTTGACAAGTGAAAAAAATTCTGAAATTTATTTAAACAACCAGAAATTGATACATTGTGGTTTGAGTGAGTGATATCTGCCACAGTCTCAGTCATCTGAACAGTTGATGGTGCTCTCTGGTGAGGTGTGGCACACCTTTCTGGAGTAATTTACTGTGCGGTGAACTTTGAGATGATAAGGCCTCCGTGAATGCTAGTTGGCTCTCTCGGTTTTGATTTTGCAGTTCAAGATGTGAGCATTCTGTTCTGGCCGTCATGCCTGTTGTTTCCTGCCTTGCCTCTCTACCATGACAGACTCGTAGCTCTCTAGAACTGCAAGATCAAACAAACTCCTCCTTTTATAAGTTGGCTTGATCATGCGTGATGTTTGAGCAAAACAGAATGGCACTGATTCCCTTTGCATATTATCTTGTTCTCCATCTGCATAGCCAAAAATGAGACTGTCATTTTCTTAAAATTATAAATCATTACGACTTGATACTCTGTGACTGAAGAATACTGAAAAAAGATAAAAATTCTGCCTTTTCAATATATTTTCATCCTGCTAATGTGGAATACCTTTAAAGGTTACAATTGAATAGGAGCATTGATCTATTGCTTGATATTAGCTTGGTGGCATAGTATTTAGTCTACTATTAAAGAGTGAGACATCTTGCCATTTTGAGTAGAGCAATGGGAAATTGTGTGCACATTTAAAAAATGTTGGGGTTTGCCAGTCAGGCTTAAAGGAGGCAGTGCTGCTAATCCACGTTTACTTCAAAGGACACTCTCTGAGTCTATGTCATCTTGGGCGATTCATTGGCACACATTTTGTTCCTTCTTTTGGGATAGTGTCAGAATTTACCAATAACCAAAATTGTTTTGCTTCTGGAACTCAATAGTGTTCTTATCTTGAGGATTTTTGCCATTTGATACCATAATACAGATAAAAAAATTTCATCCCAGAATAGTTTAACAACTTATCAATGAACATAACTTTGTGTCAGAGCATACATCCTTGGAGATGTGCATGTAATCATCTACTATTAAATGTCAATGCTAACTGTAGAGAGTTAATTTTTTTTAATGTCACTCTTTAAGGGGTTTCCACCTGAAGACTATTCACAAAAGTGCATGTCCTTCTCATAACTGCTCATTCTCTACTGACACTTCATCCAATTCTAGAACTTTAAGACCATATTTGAGGTTCACACCTTCCCTCCAAGTTAAGGGGTATACTCCTGGGCAAAGATCATGGAAAGCTACAGAAGCCTCATGGTTTTAGTAGACTTCTCCTCCTTTGGTCTATATGCTCTGCACTTACAAACTGTCTATAAGATTAACCCTAAATGAGAAGCTATAATTAAAATTAATAATCCAATTTCCCCCAAGAAACTATTAGTATTGTACTAATCTAATCATGTATACCCTGTTTATTTCAGAAATTACTGAAAAAGTTCCACAATCACCCATATGGCTCTATGTGTCTCCTAATCAGGTACTAATATTACTACGAGGCTGCAAACTATTCTACTCTTGTTAGAGGCCCCTCATGCTCTGACTGTTTTCATTAGGGCTTTAGTTTGATTAGGAGACTTCCACATCCCTGTGGTTTTTGCTGCCCCTGCCTTATTCTCATACAGACAAGGAAAACTCCCTTGTGTTTCTGAATTTTCCAATTGTTTTCCTTCCTTAAAGCCCAGCTTTTGTGTCTGAACGAAGGGGCAGGATTGGCCTTCTTCCTGTTACTTCTTGGTGTAAACTGTCTGCCAGTTTGTGCTCTCCTATAATGTATGGTCTATCAACATTCATCTTTTATTTCCCTCAGTCCTTCCCATGGCGAGAATGTACATCATCTGTATACATGACCTTTCAAACCTCTCTTGCTCAGCCCAGTGAATTACTCACTTCCAATGACATTTCCTTCTGAACTGCCTTGGGGACATATTCCCACTGGTAACAACCACCACTGAAAATGAGAGCTATTTGACACAAGTACCCAAATGGGCTTCTCAGTGCTAGTCTTTGACTTGAACTTCCAGTTTTCCATTTCATTTAAGTCTACTGGCCTGTTTCAAAAAACTTCGTAGAGATTGGGAAATCAACTTCATTAGCACATTTTGGTACTCACGATCCACAGGTTCCTTTTTCTCTTCCTTTTGCATTCCATGATTTTGTGACTGGGTCCCATGAAATATTACTATAATATAAAGTATGGATATAATATCCATTGGACTGTTTGATTTCCTGTCCATCATACTCACTCAATGTACAAGACGTAAGTAACCCTCACCAATATTTTGAGCCTCCTTACATCCATGGACGACCTGAGCTCTATGATTTAAAAAAAAAAACTTTTTATTTATTTACTCTTCTTTCATACACTACATCCCAACCACAGCCTTCTCTTCCTCCTCTCCTCCTACATCCTCACCGCACCTCTCCCCCCAAAATCCACTATTCCTCTGTTTCCCTTCAGAAAGAGCAGGCCTGTCAGTGGTTATCAAACCAAACCCAGCATAAGATTAATAAGACTAAGCATGTACACTCATATCAAGGCTTCATGAGACAACCATGTAGGAAAAAATAGGTCCTACAGCAGACAAAAGAGTTAAAAACACTCTCACTCCCATTGTTAGGAGTCCAACAAAAACTGCTAGCTAAGGAATCACAGCATGCATGCTGAGGACCTGGTGCAGACCCATGTAGCCTCCATAGTTGTTGTATCAGTCTCTGTGAGGCCCTGTGAGTTCTGCTTAGGTGATTCTGTGGGCTATGTTCTCCTAGTATCTTTGACCCCTCTGGCTCCTACAATCAATCCTTCCCCCCCCCTCTTTTATGGAGTTCCCCAAGGTCCTCTTAATGTTTAGTTCTGGGTCTCTGTATCAAGTCCCATCATCTGCTGGAAGAAGCCTCTCTGGTGACAATTAGGATAAGGATTGGTCCTATGAGAATAGCAAAATATCTTTAGGAATCAGTTTTTTTTTTTAATTTTTATTTTGTCAGTTGTATTTGGTTTTATCCTAAGACTCTGAGTGATCCAGCTTCTACATCCTGGACATCTAGGCACTGTCAGCATGGACTCCCTCTTGTGGTGTGAGTCTCAGGTTTGACCAGTCATTGGCTGGACACTCTCACAAGCTCTGAGCCACCATTGCCTCAGCACAGGGTACAGATCCAAACAGAGAATTCTCATTAGAGGAATCTGAAATGGCTGAGAAACACTTAAAGAAAGGTTCAACGTCCTTAGTTACTAAGAAAATGCAAATCAAAACTACTTTGGCATTTCATTTTCCACCTGTCATAGTGGCTAAGATCACCAACACAAATGACATTTCATGTTTACGAGGATGTAGAGAAAGGGGAACACTCCTCCTCCATTGCTGTTGGGAGTGTAAACTCTTACAGCCACTACAGAAATCAATATGGTACTTTCTCAGAAAATTGGAAATTGATCTACCTCAAATTCAGTTATAGAACTCTTGGGCATATACCCCAAATACTTTATTCATAATAACCAGAAACTGGAAACTGGAAGCAACCTAGATGTCCCTCAGCTGAAGAACAGATAAAGAAAATGTGGTATAGTTACACAACAGACTATCACTCAGCTGTTAGAGAAAATGACATCATGAAGTTTGCAGAAAAATGGATGAAATAGAAAAAAACATCCTGGGTGAGTCAACCCAGACCTGGAATGACAAACCTGATATGAATTCATTTATAAGCAGATATTAGTTGTAGAGCAAAGGATAACCATGCTACAGATCCAGAGAAGTTATAAAAAGAGGAGAGGAATCGGGGGTTTACATGGATCTCCACGGAGAGGGAAAATGGAATAGATTTTGTGGGTGGACTGGGGGTGGGTGGGGACGGGAACAGGAGGGGTCACATAGGGGAGGGAAGGACTGAGGAAGAGAGTACAGGGAGAGATTATGAGAATAGGATGCATTTAGGGATGATATGGAAACCTAATCAATTGAGAAACATCCTGAAACCTATGAGGTTGACGCTAGAGAAGACTCCTAGTAATGGAGAACATGGGGCCCGAACCAGACATCTTTAGCAACCAGGCTAGGCTCCCGGTGGTGTGACAGGGACATCAATTCAGACGCTAAATCTATGACTCACATGTTCTGCCTGCATGAAGCTCTGTGATTCTGTAAATTGAACACATTTAAAAAGTTTTGAGATGATAATATAATTTACAAATTTCTCCCTTCCATTTTCTCCTTCTAAATCCTCCTTTATATCTTTCCTAGTTCTTCAAATTCATGGCCTCATTTTTCATCAAATGTTACTTCATGCATATATGGATATGTATACACATATATATTCCTAAATATTTTCTTCTTAGTCCATATAATGTCAGAGAGCCCCCATTCTTGTTATAAATGCTATAGAATCTGTATATTGCTCTTCATATAAGAGTGGAAAATGTGAAAATATCAAAGCAAGGGTTATACAGAATTAACACAAGGAATTATTTTCTGGGAAAGTTTTCTGTAACGACATGAAATACGTGTATAATATATAATGTATGATACACCATATGTATGTATATATATATGTATATACATATATATGTACACACACATATGTATTTCTCTTAAGCCATGAAGATATGAGACTCAATAATGCTAGACCTGGAAAACACTTAATCTTAGTTATTATCAACTGTCAATTCATGTTTACATTTAGATAAGCAGACACACCATTCCAGAAGAAAACTTATAAACTTGCTGGTTAGTCTTAATTTATATCTATAACCATAAATTCCAGTGGTTCATCCTCTGTTTTCTGTCACTGCATTTCTATAATTATCCATGTTGACTATTTCACATTTTTCACCACCTCTTCCAAGATGCATAGTTTTATCCCATTCTCAGTTTAAACCACTTGCTTTCTTCTCCTGAGGTTACAGAAGCCACAACAATGAAAGGGTCTATTCCCAAGATCACATTCATCAGTTTCTTTAAATTATTATCAGTCTATTATGTTTCTATTTTTATTGTAACAGGATGATTTTTTATTATTCTTCTCTAAGTAAATTTATAAACCTTACCTGTATTGTGAATCTCTTCTCTTCTACAGATGAATTTATTTGTGAAATTATACTCTTTTTCTTATTAGCAAAGTTTTCTTCTGTACTGGATAATTCTAAAAAAAACATGGATACATATTATGTATTTACTGGAAGTAAAAAGAAATCTTGATTACATCTTAACCATTTTTTTGCCACTGTTAAAAGAAACATTTCTTAAAAACACTGACAACTTCAATCCACAGAATCAATTCTAAACAGCAGCATCAAAGATTTCATCCCACCAGAGTAAATTTTAGCTCAGGCTCAGGCAGTCTTATCAGCTAGGGTTTTCATCATTCCAGATTTGGACCTACCTGCCCATTTCCTTCTTCTTTCCAGAAGCATAGTTTAAATTTTGTCTTCAGAGCTTTCCTGTTCTTGGGCTAACTTACAACCTGTTTCTTTTCTTCCTCTCACTTACGTATTCGTCTTTCTTTCTCTGAACTCTAAATCTTAGAATATTAAAAGACTAGTGACTAAGGAGAAGGCTCAATAATCTTTTTGCTGTACAACGTAAAGACCTATGTTTTGATCCCCATGCACCCTAAGAACATTAAAACATGGAGGACCTGGAGCTGACTTCCCAGCAAGTCTATCCCATATAGTTAACTGGATTTACAAAGATTCTATCTCAAAATGTAAAGTGCAGAGTGATTGAATAAGACATTTACTGGTGACCTCTGCCCTGCCCACACTTATAAACATGGACAACAAAGTCCCCTACAAACTTAAATAAGAAAACTTTTATTTCCCTCTTCTGAACTTACATTCAGTATTATCTAAGCTTTGTTTTATCAGTGCATCAATAAATTAGAAATTTTCTTTTTAGTGAATACTTACAATTTTTATAAACCAGATATGGCATTTCCTATGAGAATTGTACATCTGGGTTCCTGATTAACATATCACATTTATTGTATAGAAGCTGCTGTAAAAAATATATTTAACTCACAATTCCTGAATTTTCAACCTGTATAACAAATCTCTTAGACAAAAAAATCTAGAACTGATTATCAGTTCTCTGATCTACCTTATAATAGCTTGGAAGCCAACATCTTTTCTTCTTGTGACTATAATAATGGTGGGAAAAAAAGAGTAGAAATCTGTGATGCTACTTAAGGGTGTAATGTGACATCAATTTCAGGGAGATATGAACAGACATCTGTTCACCCCAGATAGGGAATCAATAAGAGCTCAGATTAAGGTTATCAACAAAGTCCCACTTGGTGGGCTAATAATTTTTACTGGGGTTCTGAGTATGTTGGTAAGATGTTAGTTACAGAAGCAAAAATGGTTCAAAGATACCAAAAGTTCAACACAACATGAGTGGTGGCTCATGAAAATAGGAAACCTGAAGTGCATGGTATTGCCTACAAGAATTTCAACAGGAAGGAGGATTTGTTTCCTTTACAATTGGTTCAAACCTCCTCTTGACAGCTCATTTAGTCTGAGAGTCTTCTGGACAGCTTATTGTCTCTCTGTGTCCCCCTTTCTCCCTGTTTTTTTTTTTTTTTTTTTTAGATTTGTGTGTGTATGCCTTGGCTGATCTGAGACTGTCTTTCAGCTACCCTTACAGCTTTTATATGCTTCAGAAGAAAGAAGTCTAGGATATCTTGTCAGTTTCAGGGATTTCCTGAAGTTTTTGGGTTGTTGACTTCCTTAGCCTTACAGGCTACAAGATGGACTCTTTCAGATCTCTGTAGAACATCCTAGATCTTAGTGAGCCTCCTTCCAAGATGGATAGTTTTATCTTGGAGTAAGTTGTGGCACAACAAGATGTCATTTTGGAACTTTGGAGCTCATATATCATTGAATTAGCCTACAGAGCATATGCATTAAAGTGTGTAATTACAATGAACAATTTATGGGGGAAAAATTATGCAAACAATTTTACCTACCTCAAAATCTACTTACATTTGCTACAAACATTTCAAATTAAATATTCCCAAAGTTCTAAAAATAACAATTAATACTAGTTTAGTAGAAATAATTAAATTATATACAATATGTTCATATGCATTACATAATTATCTATATTATCCCATTTGGTCTTCACAACAATATTGAGGTAAACATATTTTCCTTGTTTTATACATGAGTAAATTGGGCTGGAGAGATGGCTCAGCCGTTAAAGGCTAGGCTCACAACCAAAATATACATGAGTAAATCAAGAACTGAGAAACATAACATTTCCTCTCAACTTAGTTCAACTCGTAAAACACTGAAATTCATCATTCTTTTTTAAATTCAAACTAGCTCCCCTCCTCTTTCTTTAGGGATAGTATTGTGTCTCTAACTTATATAAACAAAACAAACTTTGGAATATGACATAGGTAAAATCAACACTTGCGCATTTAGTGACAAATATCTATTCATATGACTAAAAACCTTCACTTTGCAGCCTTCACAGTGATTCTCAGAGTCAGCTGTGATGGATGATGCTATTACCACCGCATTCAAATCCTCCGACAAGATCACTGACAATCAATATCCTTTCCAGTGTCTCAGCTAAGAAATCTGAATGAATACAAATTGAAAGTACTTTCATGCTTTTCAGTCCATTATCATAATAATTCGCATGTTTAGAAGTTAAATAGTAAAATAGATACTATCTTCTTCTCATCATCGAAATAATATACCAAAACATTAGTCTTAGGACTACACATTAGAGTTCTGTACTGTTTCTGGTCCCTGTAAAATAATTGTTTAACAAAATATATTGAGTTCCCTTTAGCTTTCTTTTAATATAAATGTTTGCTCTCTGAGGATGATCTAAAACTTTTCAATAAAGGATCTCTCTCTCTCTCTCTCTCTCTCTCTCTCTCTCTCTCTCTCTTTCTCTCTGCTGCAAAAAGTTTTGTCAGACTGAGTAGCAGAAACCTATAATAATAGTCGCTTCAGAAGCAGAGGCCTTTGATATTTGATCTCAGTTCAAGGACTACCTAGCCTGCAAACTGAGTTCAAGGCCAGCTTGGGCAAACTAGTGAGATCTGTCTTGAAATAAAAATGTGAAAAATAGAACAATAATATTCTAGATATAGCTCAGCAATAGAGACCCAGTACAATTCTCTCTCTTTCTCTCTCTCTCTCTCTCTCTCTCTCTCTCTCTCTCTCTCTCTCTCTCTCTCTCTCTCACACACACACACACACACACACACACACACACACACCGAAAGAGAGAGAGAGAGAGAGAGAGAGAGAGAGAGAGAGAGAAAACAATATGAAACAAAGTTCTAAGATGTGTATTGCTTCAAGAGTAGTTTTATATATCATTAACTCTTCATCACTGTGAAGAAGAAAGAAGGATTCCTTCTCAGGCACACGGATGTGATGTTCCCCTACCAGCTTTCTTCTCTCTTCTTTACCAGAGCTTTTAATCTCTGTACAGCCACAGTTGCTATGAAGTGAGGTAAATAGGTCTCAGGAGTATCTTATAAGTGTATGCAGAGAGAATGATAACACGCATAATGTTTTAGGTAATTTACTTTCTTATTTGAAAATCCTGATTTCTAGCACTTGAGGCAAAGTGCATTTCATCATGCCACAGGTATACCTCTGATCCAGAATGTAAGTCACACATGCAAGTTGTCTGGAAACACTTTCTGTCTGCCATCACATCTGCAATTTAAATGATCAGGCATGTTCTTCGCCATTATTTTCACAGTACCTAGCAACTGTAACCTGGTAAGCAATCATGAATATTTAATGACCTAGCCCAATTAACTTTCCCGGGGTTTTCAAAAAGATTAAGGCATGGTTGCATATTTTATGGAAAATTATTAGTTCTTATTTGTTTGAAAAAAATAAAGGAAAATAATATTTAAATTAACGTAAGATGTTAATGTACTCCTTTTCTAGACCCATTCACGCTGCTATAACAAATAGGCCTCAACTGGATAGCTTATAAACAACAGCAATCCATTTATCTTGGTTCTGGAACTGGGAAGTTTCACACTTCCAAGGCATTGGCACATACAGAATCTGTTAAGGCCCAGATTCCTAGCTCATGTAAGACAGCTGCAAGCTGTGTCCTCATATGTGAAATAGAAGCAGACCCCTTCGAGTTTCTGTAGTCAAGGCACATGTCCCTTTCCTGTGCACTGCCTTTATGACCCAATCAGTCTCCAAATTCCACGCCTCCTGCTGCCATCACTTATATGATCAGAATTTCCATGCCTCCTGCTGCCATCACTTATATGATCAGAATTTCCATGTATATATTGTGTAAAGAAATAAACATTTGAACTATAGGAGACAGCATTTATTACAGAAAAGCACAACAACAACATAACAATAACCAAAAATCATCAAAAAAGAAGGAAAGAGAAAGAAGAGAGGAAGTGGAAGGAGGGAGAGGGGGAGGGAGGAATGAAGGGGGAAAGGGGAGATGGGAGACACAGGGATGTGTGTGGTAACTTGTTACACTTGAAAACCTTGAGACATAAAGCTCAGGAAACATTGTTGTATCCAATGAATACCAGAAGAGCTAGAAATGCCAGAATAAGAACAACAAAATATTCTTTACAACTACATCAATGATAAAATAAAGATGTGCCAAGCAAAGAAAGCCATTTTAAAAGTCAACCCATGCAACGTTGGGAAAATGTTAAAATGTGCAACAGCTTTTCACATAATGATACACTTGTGCACCAAAAGTTCCTATCTTGCATGAATAAAATATGTACTTGTTATGAAGTTAAACATAATACTTAGTTCCTGAAAACTCAACCTGGGATCCTAAGTGTACCACTGTCTAATCCAATAATTTAAGACATTCAGTTGATGAACCATGATCTGGAGTCTTTTCATAGCTAACCAAAAAAATAGTATGATTTAAATAATATAAAAGAGGTAGAACCCTTTACTCTGGAGTATAAGAAATTTGAATCCTTTGTATGAATGTTAATCTGTAAATAGGAAAGATATTTTTAAAGAGTCAGTTGCATTCCTAATCCAATGTAGCCATCTTTTTTTTTAACTAAATCAAATGTATGTTTCAGCCTTTGCATACAAAAAGTTTTACTAAGTCTTGCGCTTAAGAAGTAATTTGTCAGTGGTTTCTATTTATACTTCAAAAAAATTCAATATCCTTGTCTCAGTTCCAGATTTTTATTTAACTAGCTTCTAACTTTCTCTACTTTCCTCTTTGAAATATTTTTCTTCAGTCGTATAGGATGCTGTAGAGAAAAGTCTTCTCCAACAGTCCAAATTTTCCCATTTCATACCCACCTGTTATCTCTCTTGTTTTTGGATGGCTGCTTCCTGGTCATTTGGATCAGCAGCTTCACCACCTGACTGCTACCACCCACTGACTTTATCAAATGCCCTTGCCTTTATCATTTGTAGTAAAGCTATCCTTTCTGATAGTTTCCCCGTGTCTACATTTCATTCTCCTGTATACACTTTTACCCCTATCCTCCTGTGGTGAACTTCTGAATGCAGGAACCTTGCATTTGTTATCTGTCTTCATATTCTCATCTGCTAGAGTTGAGTCTAGTAGACAGCTGATGCTCAACCTGTGTTCCTTGAATAAGCAGAAAGTGTCCAAGCTAAACCAGTATGTTGGTATTGGCTACTACTTCCCGGACATTCGCTGTCTCATCTGAGAAACCATAGCTAGTTTCTTGGACTGGAGCTGCCTTCTTGCTCTTCTTTACCATGTGACCCAGCATTAATTAGTCTCACATGTGTTTTCATTAGGTGGACACCTTTAGCTACAGCTTAGTGCAAGAAGAATAAATCTAGCATTTTACATGAAGTGAGGAATATTTCCAGTGTTCTAGAAAAGCAGGTATCTTACCAAACAAATCAAAGGATATGCTAGCAAATTGATCAGAATCAACATCGCCTTAAGGAACAAAAACAAAAGTGTAAGTATTTTTTTTAAAAAAGAAATACTTTCACTGAGAACAATCTTAAAGGCATCTACAGATTCAGGTGGGAAAGTGACATTGCAAAGATTCAGATCAAATGTTGTATTGATTTTTATGATTCCACACTGCTGTTTCCACTACTTTCAACACAAGTTTTAAAAAGTGAGTAATCGTTTCTCATGGTTTCTGATAGATATTGGCAGGCAAGATGAAAGCCCACAACAAAAAATTATCACCTAAAAAGATTAAAGAAAAGAGTAATTTCTCAAGTCTGAAAGAACCTAACATATATTTGATATAGTCACATTTTGTAGAAAAGAGGAAAAGTGAGGAGCTGTTGTTAAAATATTAGTTTTATATCTAATACAAGTATCCAACATTTTATGCCACATAGCAGTCCATATAATCTGAAATTTTTCACTGTCAAAATTAAAGGTTTCTCAATAATTTGCAAAATATAGTTTGCTTGTTTACTTTTAAAAGTTATATAAAGAGTTTGGTAGTAGCTACTTTTGTACTCAAAAGAAAAACTGGACTAATAAAAAGGTAACTTTTCTACAGCCATAATAGAACTGGGGTCACAGGGCAAATCCTACTCTGATAGCTGAAGAGATGGGCTTTATCACTGAGAGATCCAAATCTGCTTTCAGGGAGAAAAGCAGAAGTTCTAAAAAACTGGAAGGGATGCTGGGCAATGCTTCATTAACATTTAACTCCTTAAGAATGGGTGTGGACTTATGATGGAGAAGATTCTGTGGTCCTACTCTTTAGCAGGTTTTTGTAGTCAACATTCAAAAATAATTCCCCTGTGGCCCTGTCTCTGGGGAAGGAGAACTGTCTCTTGGAGATCTGTTCAGATTCTTCTCTGTGACAAAGGTATGTTTTCAAGGGAGAAAGCTGTCATTGGCTGAAGATACCAAAACCACATGCAGGTTAGGGTAAGGAAACTGCACAGCAGCATTCACCAGCCTTCTTGTCCACTCAGCGTCAGAGAGGGAGAGGGAATCCAGGAAGTAGATTGAGAATGTCACTGCTAAAACAAGTAGTAGTAGGGCATGGGGGAGGTGCACACCTTTAGAAGAGACAGAAACACCTGCAAAGGACGTCTTCTTGGTGTATCACAAAACTGCAGAATCCTCTTCTTCCCCACATCTAAACATCACATAGTCATAACAGTAGTAGATTAGAGCAGAAACAGCTACAGGTCAGGGACTTACAAAGCAAAGGTCCAAAGATAAGAAGGGAAACAAAAACAGGGGTAAGAGGAATTTGAAGTCTCTGTAACACACACACACACAAACACACACACACACACACACACACACACACACACACACACACACACCACAAAACATGAACATTAGACCCATTTCTGGCTCCTAGCTAAATTAAGCCCACTTAGGAGCAGTCTATTAATAAGAAAAAACTATGTTCTTGGGTCCATACGTAGCCTCCATCTGGCATCAGCATTCACATTTGTAGATGGAACAGCAGAGCAAACAGTATCATATCTAGGAGTAACATTGACTAACACATACAGAAAGTATCTATTTTTCAATTACTGGAGCCTGTTTTTCAGTAGATACAGATTGCCAAGCATTATGGGCATATTATATAGTTTTTTGGTATGTTTCTGTTTTAAGAGTGTCTTCTACATACCTCGTCCTCGCCCTCAAAATGGCCATTAAAGTTCCTATATAGCTATTTTGAAATCTTTAAACCTATAGGCAAGGCCACTAGCCATTTATCATAAATCAAGGCAGATTCATATTTATGGACATCTTTCAAATGGAAAATTCTGTCTATGAAATGCTGTCTTGACAGCCAGCCCATCTAGTATAACATCCATGATGCTGTATGTATGAAATGCACAGTGAAAATTAATAGAATAATCAAAAAGAAAACTAATCCCCTTGTTGACACAACTTATTTGTGTTTAGACCTACTTCTGCTGAATCCTTTAAAAACTATATTCATATGATGAAATATATATTATTTTAAATACCAAATCTATGTTTTCAAGGGACAGGTAACATCAATCAAGATTTCATTTGACACTGTGATATGGTATTTTTATCTACATATGTATTGAGCTACATTTATAGCTATTCTGAAATGTATGAGGCTCATGGACACCGATGCAACATGCCTGATAATAGCCATTAAAAACACTTTTAAAAAGATTTATTGATTTTTGCTTTATACGTATGGATGTATTTGCTTGCATGCATGTGCATGTGCCATATGAATGCCTGATGACGCCCTTGAAACCAGGCTTGCAGATTGTTGTGACCTAGGATTTGAACCCATGACATTTGCAAGGCTAATGTTCTATGTGCTGATAGGCAATTATCTTGGGATGGCAACTTTTGGACTCATGGCATTCAGCATCTCTGGAGTTTCAAAGATGATGGAAGAAATTGACCAGAATTAGAATGATTGTAACCAATAGAGTACATAAAGTAAATCATACTAGATTCTTTCATATATGAACTTTTTAGGTAAGAAAATAGAACAGATATTTTTATACACATTCTACTTAGACACAACTAAGAACAGATTAGTCTAGAACATCATAAGTTCAAGGCAAAGGACCAACATAGACTACTTCGTTTATAATTGAGTGGTTCTCAACCTGTGGGTTATGGCCCCTTTGGGGATTGCATAGCTGTTATCCTGAGTATCAGATGTTTACATTATAATTTATTACAGCAGCAAAATTACAGTTATGATACAGCAAAGAAATAATTTTATGGTTGGCGGTCACCACACCATGAGGAACTGTATTATAAGTTCTCAGCATTAGGAAGATTGAGAAACCCTGGTATAAAAGGTGGGCTTGGTGATAAAGTAGAAATGGAAGCTCTAGTCTACCCAGCGACAAATTCAGTATAGTAGCTTGCAACCTAACCACTCGATCAAGCTTTTCTGACCCTTGGAACACTTTACTGTGGTGGTATTGTATTCCCTGAAATATTGTGCACCCTAATAAACTTATCTGGGGTCAGAGAACAGAACAGCCACAATATTAAACATAGAGAATAGGCAGTGGTAGCACACGCCTTTAATCCTAGCATTCCAGGGGCAGAAATCCATCTGTTGAAGGATACAGCCAAGAATGGTGACACATGCCTTTAATCCCAGAAAGCGAGCCTTTAATCCCATGGAGTGATGGTAGAAAGGAAAGATATATAAGGCGTGAAGACCAGAAACTAGAAACATTTGCTTTGGTTAAACATTTGGCTGGTTAAGCTTTTAGGCTTTCCAGCAGCAGTTCAGCTGAAATTCATTCTGAATGAGGACTCAGAGGCATCCAGTCTGAGGAAACAGGATCAGCTGAGGAACTGGCAAGGTGAGGTAGCTATGGCTTGTTCTGTCTCTCTCACCTTTCAGTGTTCACCCCAATACCTGGCTCAGGTTTGATTTTATTAATAAGACTCTCTAAGATTCATGCTACACTTTACTTCTGCTCCTTTCTCTCCATTGGAACAGATGCTAGTTTAGTTGACACTCTACCTCATCTTTCTTTTTGTCTATGTCAGCTTGTGCATTATCGTTGTTCTTCACTCTCATGTGCACTGCAGTGGAATGTGCATCTTAGCTCTGATGCTACAGATATTTAGAGATAATGGTGTTAACACTGAGAACTAGAACAGTAATTCTACTGTGAAGGACGTACAGAGGGCCCTCAAATAGAAGAGCATTAAAGAAAAACTAGCATCAAGAAGATAGGGTAAGTCAATATCTAAAAATGGTCTCTGACATCACAGAAATTCACATATTAAGTTGAAAAGGTCACAAGTACCCAGTATTTATTAACAATAAAATAGGATTTTTGATCTAATACATTATAAAATTTTTAAATATTTCTATACTGATTTAATATTTCTACATTATTAATAATCATTGAGAGATCACGGAATAGTTTTAAATATATTTATGTAATTAGGATAAAAATTATTTTATAAGAATAATATTATAATAGCAAAAAGACGCAAAAAATCAAAAGATTCATAAAGTAACTAATAGAGACAAGTTACAAATCAAAGAATGCGGCTGACATTTTAACCCATAATCTATTTGAATAACATCAATATAAAGAGACACAAAGTTTCATACATTAGAAAGGAAGCCAGAGTGAGATAATATGATGAAATTATAGCAAAACAGAGATTATAACTTGCATCAATGGTTGTTATGTTTATGGAATATCATAATCACTTTTTAATCATACATTTAACTTCTAGTGGTAGATATTGTTAATATCCACATTTCAAAGAAGCACGAATAGAATGAATAAGAAATGTATCAGATCTGACGAGGGAGTTCAGTATTAAAGTGCTTGTTGCATGAGCGTGAGGATTTTTGTTTAGATACCCAGCACCCTTATATTCAGACATGGGGCTGCATGGCTGTAACCCAAATTCTAGGCAGGGTTAGACACTGAGGTTCTGAGCCTTGATGACTGCCAGTCTAGCTGAGTTATATTATAATCTCCATGATTATTAAGAAACTTTGTATAACAAAATTAATAAACAAATAATAGTAATAATATCAATAGAAATAAAGAAGGACACTCAGCTTCAACATTTGGCATCTAATACATTCACATACACATTCATGCACATATACATAACACACACACATAGCCAAAATAAACTATCACAAATTATGTATCACATAACAGAGAAGTAGCAAAAGTATGGAGGCAAGTCTGGGTAAACTTATTGGGTTTTAACCACTTATAACAAGTTAGGGAGTTGTGAAGAGTCACCTACTTAACTAAAAGGATTGGAAATTTTAAAATAATGAAATAATTTGCTTTCCTCTCATTCAGTATTGCTTCATAACATTAGTCTTAGAGAAAAATAAAAACATATTATAAAATGAATTACTAACAAGTTATAGGGAAATGTTCCAGTAGAAATGCTTTCTCTTTCTAGTCAAATACAGCTTTTTTTCTCATATTGATTGAAATTCTGTTGCTTAAATAAACTGAAACTATTTTGTACTTAACCTATTTTTTTCCCTTTTCCAGAATGGTGAATGCAAAAATATTGAGATGCTCTTTTGATATTTATTTATTTATTTTTATTTTCCTTCTTTTTAACCATGATACTACTATGTGACAGGTCAATACTGTAGGTTAAAGAACAAGTTTCAAAGCAGATAGAAAAAATGCAGTAGATACAATTTCAGCAGCTTCCTAAGGCTTTGCAGAATTAAGGTCAACCCCCCAATCCAATCTGTAATGATTACTTCCATCTCCTGCTGTAAAAGCAAGCCCAAATATGTCTTTTTCTCCATTTCTCTACCTGGACAAACGACCACCCCTGAACTTTTTCTCTGCTTTCTTGAATCCTTATGATTGAATTGAAGAGAGGAGATGATCCATCTCCATTAACATCCAAGAAAACAACAGGAATATCTACTGTTGGAGCTAGTCCCAAAGATCAAAGATCCACCACTAATTCAACTTGCTGTTCCTATACTATAAACAGGCATAACCAATAGATTCTGAGTGGTAGAGGCAATAATTGACATAAATAAGTAGCATCAGAAAAATTAAATAACAGTATTATGTTCATATATTTCTAAATCTACTGATGAGTTTACTTATGAGTATGCTGACTAGATATAATTGTGTAGAAACATAACAAGGGATAGCCATTAAATTAATGTGTGATGAATTAATGTATGGTAGAAAGGGAAGACTTGAGATAGAAAATAAGAATCCCTGATTTACGATTTTTAATGTCCAATGATTATTCATTTAAACTCATTTGCTCCATCCTATACTTCAGTGTTCAGTTTATTCCTTAAGTTTTACATATTTGAAGCAAATCATAAAGCATATTCAGGATATCATGGGTATGTCTTTTTTCTGTGGTTGAATTTTCAAAACTAATTCACATAAAATTCATATCCCTTGATACTCTTTTAGGTTCAAGACAAAGCATTCATAGACTCACAAATCTATTGATGATTTTTAAAATGCAAATTGATAATGATATAAGAAGTGAGAATTTACACATTTTCTTTTAAGCATTTAAGTGGTAACAACTCTTTGTTGATTGCACCAAAAATAAGAAAGTGTGATACTGGTTTGTGAAGCATATCAGTTGTTGAATGTTTATTCTGTCTAAAATAACCTCTGGAGATTCTTCTTTCTTTTTTCCTTTTTTATTAAGAAAATTTTTTCATTCATTTTACATACCAATCAAAGATCTCCCTCTTCCCTCCTCCCCCCCCCCCCAGCTCCCCTTCCCAAACCACTCCCCACTCCTTCCCCCACAGAAGACAAGGCCTCCCATGGGGAGGCACATCCAGTAGAGTCAAGTCCAAGGCCCTCGCCCCTGCCTTAAGACTGCAGGAGGATTCCCATTATAGGTAGTGGGCTCCAAAAAGCCCACTCATGCACCAAGGATGGATTCTGATCCTACCGCCAGGTGGCCCCCAAGCAGATCAAGTTACACAACTGTCTCATCATGCAGAGGACCTAGGCTTAGATCATGGTGGCCCATGCTGGTAGGATTTGCTAAAGAATATTCTTTTAAAAATATCACTACAATAAGTAGAAGAGAAAGTACACATGACTGATGTATAAAAAGAACTATTTCTTTGCTTTTTCTTGAGAGCATTTATTTGCTAAGATTAAGACTGTATTTTTATAGTGTCTGAGTAGCTATTCCAATTTTGTACCTTCCCTGTGGGCTCTTTAATTTCTAAATGTGAATATTAATCTGTTGGCTTTTGAATTCTTCATAAACATGCATGTGGCACACAAACATGAATGCAAGCAAAACATCCATACACATAAAATAAAAAAATAGATCTGAAATATTAAAAATTAAAATATTTAAATTTTTATTTAGAACAGAGCATCAAGGCATCAGCGGGGGTGAGTGCTTTGCAGGTAAGACAACCACTAGATTAAGTGGAAGCTGGCATAGTATTTCCTTTCTGCCTCCAAGTTCAGGCTTTCGTGTGAATGGTGGGGGATGGAACTCGAATCCTCAAGCATGCATGGCCAACACTTTCCAAAAGAACCATCTCTCTAGCCCCAGCTCTCATGCTTTCAGCTTTGGACTTTACTCTTTTTCAAGACCAAAAAAAAAAAATACCTTAAATATATATGTAACGATACAGACTCAGTAAGTTAGGATACTAGAAACAATGCTTTAATAGAAATCAGTAATACTAGATATAATTACAGGAAACACTTGATACTAATGTCAGTGATTAAATCTGGAAGAATAAAAGGCTACAGAAGAACCTTTGCTCTAGGATTTCAAGAGTAGGAGATCAAGAAAGTAGAATCCTGGAGATGAACAGTGACGGTGGAGACCTGCTGTGAAACTTGCTGTAGGATAGTGTGTGGTTTTCTATATTCTTGTATTTTCAATCTTTGGGATATTTTATGGCTCATTTTCCATTTTCCTATGTTCACCTTATCTCCGTACAATTGAGCTTCAGCAAAGGCCCCTCTTCAATATGACTTATTCACCTGTTGGGGTTTGTTTTAGTATGCATTATGCTGTAGCATCACATAGAGATATAGAATGACCTGATGTGGAATGTAAGCGCACAAAATAAGCATGAATTCTTTCTCCAGAGAAGGCATTGCAGTCTATGTGTCGACTAACCTGATAGACAGTGTATTTGATGTGGGAATTGCAGGATATATTACAAAATAAGGTATTTCTAAATCGAATTCCTTACTGTGATTAAGGCAGAAAGATTTTGAAATGTTTCAGGAAATATCCATAGTGTCGTAGAAGAAGAAAACATTAACTGCCATGGGAAGGTCAGAAATGATGGTGAATATTTCCTCAGGTTTTCAGTCATCGAAATTAAACCTGACCATGTAAGTTCTTACTGACTTTGCTGTAGATGGAAAACACTGAATTAGGCATATACTGTCTATGATGTAGCTTTTCCCCTTATTTTTCCCTTGTCTCTTATATTTCTATTAATCCTTTACCCACTCAAATGTATTTGTGTATTCATTTACTTATGTAAATTATTTTTCCATATTAACATAACAAAAAATTGCTTTTTTCCTCTTATCAAAGCTTAGACTTTACAATACAGCAAAGTAACTACTCATTTTTTATCATATGGCATGTATGCAGTTCTTAAGGACATTCCTACAGAATTGAAATAGAATTGAACTATGGTTCTCTGCAAAGACCAACATGTGCTCCCAACTGCTGAACCATTTCTCCACCTCTCTAACTACTTTAAAATTTAACTAACCTTTATGATTATAATGAAAATTGCATCAGTAGCTTACCTCATTTATGTGTTCAGACAACATTTGGGACACAGTTCTCCAGCATTTAGTGACTTTTTTTGTAACAGATTTGCACTTATATCGGTATTATTTCACAAAAACTTGTTAGCAAATATTTGGTGAGTTTTAGAGAGGTATATGCTTAAGATAGTATCTAGTAATAAATAAATTAAAATCACATTCTCTCTTCTAGTATGGTTTGCTGGTTAGAAGGACCTTGGGCTCATTATCATCATAGTACATATCTTATGCCATGTGTTTTATACTTAGTATCATTCATAAAGTAATGAGATATTTTTACCTAATAGTTGACTTAATAATACTCTGAAAATATTTTTAAATATTTACCACAATTTTCATAATTGTCATAGTCAAAAAATGCTAATTATCCATCTCTAGGAAATGTTATTGTGTTTTGTTTTTCAGGGTGTGGATGCTCAAAGATACTGCAACACTCTATCTTTAGCTTATAAATAGAGTTCACTAAGTTTTATATTAAGTTGAACAAAACCATAAATAATCTTGTACATAACACCATGAAAGTTGTCTTTTAATGCCATCCTCATGAGTAAAAAGGAAATAAATGAGAAATTTTGGTTTATTCCTCAAGAATCATTGTGTTTATAAACTTGAACTTGCATAAAATACAGCAGTAGAAATATGGTAAGGTAGTATGCTTACCAAGGTCTCTTGGCCAGAGTTTACTTCCCTTTATCCATACAATTAATTATGATCTGGTTATAAAGAAGTATCACTTTTTAATTATAATTGATTATTAATTTATTGGCTTATAATCATGGAAGAAAGATCAAGAAAAAAATTATAATATAAATTTTATAATGAAGCAGATGCTAATTAACTAGCAAGTTGTACAGAATATCAATCATATAAAAGCTGTAAGTGCTCCAACTACAAAATGGACAAGTATACAGGTCATTAAATAAAATTCAATGTGACATAAATCCCTACTTTATTATTAGTTAAATGACTTAGTGTCATATACTTGGATCTCTAGTTAAAAATACAGCTCCTGAAATCTGGAACTACAACTCTGTATAATAATATTTGACCATGATAAATCTAGTGATACCAATTTTAACAGTTGGTTTGTGGGAGTAATCATTGGGATGAAGTAGTTTATCTCTACTATTATTCTCTCAATGATTTTTCTCTTTTAAAAAATAAGCTGGTGTATTCATAACTATTCTTATCAGTCTCCCTTTTTCCTTCAATGCAGTTATCAAATAGATTATACGTACTGTCATTCCAACTTTATTAGGTTCATTTTGTGTGACTCTGAAGTTTTTGTTCAAATACTTTTTATTGAAATCAGCAGGCTGATCATTTCATTTTATTCAACAATAGAAAGACCATCATTTTAGGGAGCTGGCAGCTTTTCTGCTTCAAATATTCTGTAATTTAGTTGGCTACTCTAATAGGGTTATATTTCATGTATGCTGAATACACCCTTTATGCTTGTGTTACTCCTTAGAGAACTTGCAGGCAAAATAAAGTATTTTATTACATAAGAGATGGCAATTGCATTGACCATTAACCTCAATAACTTGCAAAGGCTATAGAGAAGCTTATAAAATACTTTGGAGTCGAGTTTAAAGTGGTACAAGGTGTTTGTTCAGGCTGTAGCACTGATATATAAAGTGAAGTCTCATAATCTCTCTCCTAGTGAGCAGACCTATCACTTCAAACTCAAGAGTACTTTATCTGTCTGTATAAGAATGGGAGAATCTTTGCCTTCGGTTACTTTGCTAAGGGATTTATGATCACACATAAAGCTATAGTGCATGTGGAAAATATTTATTCAGAGAACACAGCATTTTATCAGATTTTCCCAGAGTTCTAATTAAGATGAAAATAAATATTATACAAATAGTAAATTGCCTCAGTTAAGTTTTAATGTAACTTTATTAGAAATGTACAGATAGATGCATTCATTATGTAACTGGAAAAAAACCAGATAATTATCATAAAATAAATATGTTATTTATACTTGTTCAGCATAAAATAAGAAACCATTTAAAGTATAATTTTCTTTAAAGCACTAATGTCCATTTAATTTCTGCTTTGTAAGCAAAGGCACTCATTATATTCCAACTATTTTACAGTAGCAATTGAATTTATTATATATATATTATATATATATAATATATATATATTTTAATTTACAGCACTTTCTATGTTCAATACATATGGGTATTTACTCAATATTTATCTTTAAAATTACATTCTAAGAGTGTCTAAACAAAACTTATATAGAAATTTCACATTATCCAAGTAAACAATTAGGAAAAGCTAATTAATAAGAAATGTCACTAGGTGCTTAGTCCTACTGCACCTTGATGTGCCATGTTTTGTTGGTATCCATGGGAGGCCTGCCCTTTCCTGAACAGAAATGGAGGAGGAGTGGATTGTGGGGGTAGGAACAGAGGGTGGTTGAGGGCAGGCCCTGGCAAGAGAGAAGCGAGGGGAAATTGCGGCTGGGATTGTAAAATAAATAAATAAATAAATTTAAAAAGTAAGAAAAAACAAATGTCATTAAGAATGAAGACTATTAAGAACAAGAAACTAGAAATACATATATTGTTAATCCAACTTATATGTCACACTTATAAAATCAAGTTGTGTTTAAAGAATCAGAAACCATGTAACTGAAAGGATCTCACTAGCATTATGGGTTACTCCATTGTTCACTATGCACAGAATCAATTATAAAATAAAAAGTTCACACTTTTAAGTGTTGAATTTGACAATAAGCAATGGTATAAAGGAATAAAATAGAATAAAAATAAATAATACTCTACTGACATCATCCTTAACTCTAAAATGTTCCCCAAAATCTAAATAAAAATGTGACATTTAGAAAAGAGGAAATTTAATTAGGGAATGATAAAGTCATGTCAAAATTCCTTCTAGGACATTGGCCAATTTTTATCACAGAGGTTGTAAAGATTGCTTTCAAATGGAATACAAAGCTTTAAAACGAAGAAATATTTCTGTTTGGAATTGGGGAACCCCATAAAGTCAATTTGCTTAAGACATTCTTCTGTATACAGAAGCTATAATATCCACCCAGCCATCAGGAAGGAGACAATGGTTCTTATGAAAATATGTATGTATTAGCGTTCATTGAAAAGTAAATTTTAGGGGCTAGAGAGATGGCTCAGTGGTTGACAGCACTGTTTGCTCTTCCAGAGGACCTGGGTTCAATTCCCAGCATCCACATGGTAGCTCACACCTATCTGTAACTCCAGTGCCAGGGAATCTGACACCCTCACAAGTGGGTTTCAAATTTGGCTAATATATCTTAAGGTTAGAAACATTTCCCTAGCTCATCTTCCCAAACTGTGAAGCAGGAACCTAAAAGAAGAAAATGAGCTTTTAATAGTCCAAAATAAAGTGGCAGTGAGATGATTAAGCAGATAACTTAGCTTTTCACCAACAATAATGACCAAAGTTTTATTCCCAGAACCTCACATGGTGGAAGAAAGAGAACCAACTCCCTGAAAATCATCTGCTACTTCCACAAAGCAAGCAAGCACACACACACACACACACACACACACACACACACACACACACACACACACAGTTTCTCTCTCTCTTGCTCTCTCCTCCCACTCTATAGACACAAAAATACATGATAGACAGATGATAGATAGATAGATAGATAGATAGATAGATAGATAGATAATAGATAATAGATAGGTAGATTAATAGATTATAAATAGGCATTAAAACAATTTATACACGAGATACATCTTGGAGATACAAGGTGGACACATCAAGATAGGAAGAATAACTGTTTGCCCCAAATGTTAGACCAGTTGTTGCTTTTGTTGATGTGATTGTGAAAAATAGATTCTGCCCAGGATAAATTGAGCCTTAAATACAAAAAGTGTGCTACATCTTCTTGGGCCAACTTTAGAAGTTAGTTTGTTCTATTACATTGGAGTTTACCTTTGAGTTTAGTACAAGGTTTTTCTGCACGGCCTATAGCACAGGACTTGAATGATATAACAGTTAGCTAAGCAAATTTATCACAGTGAGTTTACCTTGTAGCTTTGGGGCAACTGTAAAATTTCCTGCTGTTGGTTTATGTTGACTCTATTACAAGTCTATCTGCCACTGACTCACTTTTAAATTGCAAGGTAGAATGTGATAAATACTTTGAGGTTTCTCTCTCTGTCTGTCTCTGTCTCTCTGTCTCTCTGTCTCTGTCTCTCTGTCTCTGTCTCTCTGACTCTCTGTCTCTCTCTGTCTCTATCTTTCTCTATAATACTTGAATTCTGCATTTTTACTGATATACAAGTTCCTTGATTGGAAAACATTTTGTTCTATCTCAAACTGTTTGAGATCGCCGACCCTATTTGATCCTGAATAGGTATCCAATAAATGATTTTTTTTTTAATATTATGACATGAAAAATTCACCCTTAGAGAAGATTATTGCTTCCTTCATCTGAACCCAGGCACATATCCTACAAAAACTATCAGGTCCTGTTATGAATATGCACAGCCCACTGTCTTCAGTTTGCTTCCCATCAGTTTTTCTTACACACAGGCCATCCTGTGTGTGTGTGTGTGTGTGTGTGTGTGTGTGTGTGTGTGTGTGTTTATTAAGAATTTTTTTCATTCATTTTACACACTAATCAAAGTTCCACCTCTTCCCTCTTCCCGCCCCCAGTCTCCCCCAACCCACCGCCTACTCCCCTCACAAGAAGGCAAGGCCTCCCATGGAGAGGCACATCCAGCAGAGGCAAGTCCAAGACCTTTCTCCTGCCTCAAGGCTGCATGAGATGTCCCGTCATAGGTAGTGGGCTCCAAAAAGCCCCCTCTTGCACCAGGGATGGATTCTGATCCTACCGCTAGGGGGCTCTCCAAGCAGATCAAGCTACACATTGTCTCGCCATGCAGAGGGCCTAGTCCAATCCCATGCAGGCTCCACAGCCATTGATCTAACTTTCATGAGTTCCCACTAGTTTGCTTTGGTCATCTCTGCAGGTTTCCCCATCATGATCCTGATGCATTTGCTCATAAAAACCCTCCTCTCTCTCTCCAACTGGACTCCTGGAGCTCTGCTTGGTATTTGCTATAGATCTCTGCATCTGCCTCCTTCAGCCATTGGAGAAAAGTTCTGTGATGACAGGGTATTCACCAATATGATCACTAAGGTAAGCCAGTTCAGTTCAGGCATCTTCTCCACTATTTCTAGTAGTCTAAGCTGGGGTCATCCTTGGGGATTCCTGGCAACTTCCCTAGCACCAGGTTTCTCTCTCTTCCCATGATATCTCCCTCCATCATGGTATCTCTCTCATTGCTTTCCCATTTCATCCCTGTCCCAGTTTGACCATCCCATTCCCTTAAGTTCTCATCCCCCATCCCCTACCCTCCATTGCCCACCCCTCACCCCCAGTTCACACATGGAGATCTCATCTATTTCGTCTCTTTGGATCTTTCTTGTTAGCTAGCTTCTCTGGAGTTTCAGATTGTTGTCGGGTTATATTTTGCTTTATTTCTAGTGTCCACTTATGAATGGGTACATACTATGTTTGTCTTTCTGAGTCTGGGCTACCTCACACAGGATGATATTTTCTGGTTCCAACCATTTGCCTGCAAATCTCATGATGTCATTGTTTTTCTCTGCTGAGTAGTACTCCATTGTGTGAATGTACCACATCCTGTTTTCTTAACCTGTAGAGACACCCAAATCCTACCATCAGAGTTGTAAACTTGAGGACATTTCTTCTTCAGGAGATTTAGTACATCATGAATAAGCTTTATGTCATTTAAAGTTTTAGTTAATTTAGTGAATGGTATGCTTTGTGGTGGGTAAAATTTATCTGCTTTCATGTCACCAGTAATACCAGTAGGAAACTTTTAGAGAGAGAATTGGTATATCCCTATTTGGAGATGATGAGATATACATCAGATATAACAAAACTATATAAGAAAACTCCTAGAAATTACAGTTTTAGCAATATGGCAGGACATAACTTGGATAAATCAAGATTTTTTTTCCATACAACAACAACAAATACATGGAGTAAACAATCATGAACACACTCCCATTCACAGTAGTCTCAAAAAATTAAAATATCTATCGCTAACAAAGGAGATGGAAGACATCTGAAGTGATAACTGTAAATATCTGAAGAAAGATATAAAGAAAGACAATAGAAAATGGAAAGGCATAGCATATTCATGAACTGGTGGAATCCATCCTGAGATGATGACCATTCTATGAAAAACAATTCAGAGATTCAATACAACCTCCACAAAAAAACCATCTTTATCTTCACAAAATTAATGAAAACTATCCTGGTCAATAAGAACAATGCTGGAAGAATAATGATTTCAGTTCTCAAAATATATTACAGAGCTGTAGTCACAAAATCAACTTGGCACTGGGACAAAAACAGACAAGTCAGCAGTCAGAACAAAAAAAAAAAATCAAAGTCCCAAGCATGAGTACACATAACTAGACGTGGTAATCTGACAAAGATGCCAAAGCATAGGCTGGCAAATGAAAGCATCTTCAACAAACAGTGCTCGGAAAATCAGAAGTCCATATGCAGAAGGCTATAGTTCAACACATATGTATAAATTTGCACAAAAACTAACTCCAAATGGGTCAAAAACATAAAAGTGAAACTTGAAACAATGAAATTGTTAGAACAAACCATAGGCAATATCCTTTATGATACAGGTGTAGGAAGAAAAAAAACTTCCTGAATAAGACTCCATTTGCCCAAGAATTAAGGACAACAACTGAGAAGTATTAATACATAAAAATAAAAACTTCTATATAGAAAAAGTCAAGTAAAAAGGAAACCCACAGAATTGGAGAGATAATCATCAGCTATACATCTGATAGAAGATTAATATCCAAAATACATAAAAACTCAAAAAACTAACAAAAAATATAGTGACTCATTCAAAAATGGGGTCAGAATCAAAACAGAAAGTTTTCAAAAGAAGAAATAAAAATGGCTAAAGACATATTTGAAAAACAATGTTTATTGTATCTGGCAATTAGGGAAATGGAAATCAAAAGAAATCTGAGATTTCATCCTAGCCCAATCAGAATGGCAAAGATCAAAAAAACAGTCAATAATAAATGATAGAGAGAATGTGAGAAAAAGGGTATACTCATTCACTGATGATGGATTTGCAAAACGACCAGGAGCTCTGGAAGTTGGTACAGTGAATCCTCAATAACCTAAAAATAAGTCTACATAAGATCTACCTATCCAATGCCTCAATGTGTGCCCAAAGGACTGGACATTTCACAGATACCTGCCCAGTCGTGTTCATTGCTGCTCTATTAACAATAGCTGGGAAATGGAAGCAAGCTAAATGTCCTTCAACAGAAGAATAGCTAATGAAAATGTGGTACATACATACTACATAACACAACTTTTGAGAAATATAAAATTAAATCTTGAAATTTGCAGGTAAATAGATAGACCCAGAAAAGATCATATTGAGTGAGGTAATCTATACCCAGAAAGCCAAACAGGCCATGTTCTCTCACATGTGAAGTTCCAAATTCTGAATCTTGAGATGCCAGTACATAATCTGGAGTATCTGCAGAAGCCAGGAAAGTAAAGAGAGAAATAGCAGATTATAAGAGATCTGATAAGGGAAATAAACATAGGTGCTTTAATTTAGGGAGTGAATAAGAGATAAATACAATGGATGAAGCAGGGCAACATAGTGGTAAGGATATCTTAAAAAATTCCAAGGAAGCACACTACTAAATATATACTTAAAACTATGACATATTAAGTGGAAGCATGTATTATTTAAATGAAAATTTCCCATCTGGGATGACAATGTGCAAATGCCATAGATAATCTAACAACAACAACAACAAAAAAAAACTCACACAAAACATGAGAAATCATCCTTTGAGTTTTTCACTAGCAATGACAAGAGACTCCCTAAACAATACAGGCAATTGCTATCGCCCTTTTCTTGTACCAGATATGGAGGGAAAGTCCCTATTGAGGAAGACATGATGCAAACTGGACACTGGATCCTGAGTACCAAATCTGGACCTTACTTGACAACCTGCTCCCTGAGGATCACCTTTCATTGTATGAGAAGGTGTTATGCAAGCTTCCAAAGGAGAGAGGAGCTAATAGTTCTACCCAGCCATGACAACCATGACCACAATGGTAAACATGGCAAGATAACCCTAAGGGCACAGTAGCAGCACACATGTCTTGGTAGTAGCCCATAGCTCTCTTTCTGAACTTAGGACATGATGAATCTGAGGAAAACCGTGCCTAGTACTAGAAACTGAGTGAAGTCTTGAAGGAGAACCTGTAACCGCTACTTTACCAAACTAGCAGAATCCTTTGCTACATTCTAAATATTTGTTCTTATACCCACAGGTAAGTATTGGGGGATTTATTAAGGCAACTCCACGTAGTTAAAAGGGAGGTTTATTGGGGGGGTAACTTACAACAAGTAAAGGGATAGGTTACAGGGTCGGGAGAGGTGAAGTCCAGTGGTGTTCTCCAGAGAACTCTGCCAGGTCTACCATCCAGCATCCAGGATTATCAGGAACCAAGAGAGCAGGAAGGATCTCGGGTGGGTCTTAAGGGCTCCCATCTAGTCCTCACCTCAGGGGTAGGCCATAGGTAGGCGTGACAGTTACCAGAAGTCTCACTGGGGATAGCACTTTCAGGTAAAAGCTGAAACAGCTACCCACTACAGATAAGAGTAACCATCACTCTTCAGGAAGGAAAAGTTTTCTGTAACAGACAAAGACCATTACAGAAAACCATAAAAAATCAATCTGCAGAGTGTGGAGACTAGTCCCAACTGATAAATCTACAACACAACTCCTCCATCTAAGGCTTAGAGAACATTGTAGAAGAGGAGGTGCAGAAAGATGGGAAGAATGAGACGAACAGGAAGTTTTCTGTGAGATTGAGTCTCCTAGAAATGCCAGAGAAGTTACTCATTAAATCACACCGACATGGTTGCTTAAACATGATCTGAACTGGGATGACATGAATACGCACACTAACATGTGTGCAGGAGATTTCTAGAGTCCTTAGCCCTAGACAAAGAGCTACAGGCAAGTAAGGAAGGCTGAGGTTGGGAGCAATAGTCTTTCCATGGAAAGGCAAATCAAAAGGTGATCCCTGAAAACATACCAATATCCAAGTAACATTATAAAGACTGAGGAGGTCCTATTTATGTATTTAGGAATATGTTTAAGAGTAACAAGAAAAGTAGGTTATGGCTTTGAAGGAAAGAAACAGAGCAGTCATGTGGCAATATTTGGAGTGAGGAGGTCAGTAGATGGAAGGGGAAATTAACTAATTATATTATAATCTCAAAAAATTTAAAACAGAATGCATTATTCTTATTAGTGAAGCTCTTCCTTTTAGTTTAAATTCATCTCAGCAGAAGTAAGAGCTGACAAAAATCAATTAATAAATCCTTTAAAAGGGGAGAAAAAGCTTAATGTCAAGGATAGAAAAGGTATTATAAATACAGTGCATGTTAAATCATATACCAGTAATTGCTTATTATGAGTGTTGAATGCAATTTTGAAATCTATAGTTTTCAAAGTGAGATTTAAAACACATTTCTTATATGGAGAACAACTATTTGGATCCAAGATTTGTATGGCTAAAACATAAAATAATTAAAATATATGCCATTATACATTAATGACATTAATGAAAATAAAGCTGGAGCAGTTCTATTAATTACAGAAAATTTGCATATCTAACTGGGAAAATTATAATGGTTAGTGGAACATTACATGAGGATGTGAAATCATTCTGTAATACATTGAAGAAACTTAAATATATCTGTACCTATCAATAAAATATCAAAATGTCTATCTAGAAATGGACATACTGCAAATATGGAAAAAAAGAACCACCCACTCTCATAGATGTTGGCTGCATAACACCCCTGTCAGTACCTAACAGCTCCTGCAGATAGAAGCTCCTCTATCAGCATGATCCAACAGCAACTAATACTGTCCCCCTCAACAGCAGAAAGCATATTCTCCTCTAGCTCATATAATTCACTAAATGAGCTCTAATCCAGTCCATAAAGCATTATTCATAAATTTAAAAGAAGATAAATTATGTGGAAAATTATGAGAATTTAATGGAATTAAATTAAGATTTTTTTTTTTAAATCTGGACGATTTCACAGTGCTTGGGGGTTAAAAGTCAAGTTTCTAAATTGCTTGAGAGTCCAAAATGTTTCATGGGAAATTAAAATAATACACTTTCCTACTTGAAAATAGAATTTATCAAAAATGTGTGGTGTTGGTAAAACTCACACTTAGGAAACATTTGAGAATTAAATACTTAGATTAAAACAGAGAGATCTAAATATTAATTCATGCTTCCCATTAGAAAACTAAAGAAAGAACATGTTAAACTGGACGGGAGAGAGGAAAACAGAACAGTTAGTAATACAGAAGCTAAGGAACACAATAGAGAAAATTAATAAAAACAAAAGTGTGTTCTTTTACAAAGTGCAACAAAATGGAAACCTCTTTGGACTAAAGGAAGAGGCAACTCAATTAAAGACATCATGGAGGGTAAATGGAGAAGGAAGGATTACAAGGAATTGTGCGACCCCAGAGTCTGAACACTTAAATATCATGAACCAAGTTCTTGATAGACACAGAATCTGAAAAAAATTAATGCACAAACAAATAAATCATCTGGATAAAAGTATGTCTTGAAATGTCATAAATACGTTAATCAATAAACTTTAAAGAATAAAATAATACAAAAGCCGCTTTGAGTAGAGTTCGTGGAACATGTCAGCAGTCACATCACTGGGAGAGCTGAGGCAAAAGAGCACAGCATGAAAAAGATGTAGGAGGGATAAGTAACACTATATATGTCTGAGATAGTCATCAGGAATCGTAATAATACACATTGACCTACAATTATATACATACCCACTATTTGTACACTCTGTGTACAGCTGAATTTTATATTTATTTGTTTACCTGTGACAATAATATTACAGAAACAGAGGCCAGAAATTCAAAAGGAAGCAGAGGTGAAACAGGCAGAAACAGCAAGGAGGAGTGAAGTCGATGTAAATTATGTGATTATAATTTAGATTAAATAAGAAAATAAATAAGCTAAAGAGAAGCTACAGCAGTCAAAACAGTATGGTATTATAGAGAATCCAGGATTCGTGGACCATAATATCAAAGCATGTAAAGGATTTCTAACCCCAATGCATCTTTAGAACTCCAAAATAGGAAACCGTTTTTATATGAAAGCAAGACATTTACAAATAAAGATATATGGTTGTAATAACCTTAGTTTCAATGAGAAATGGTTTTTTAAAAAGGAAGTCATTATTACAATCTATTACAAAATCTTATTTCCAAAAAATCTAGCATTATCAGCTATGGAGGAGGACGCAGCTAGCTATTGCTCTTGACTCACATCTTTATATTTTTGTCATTACATCCAAATGTCAGTGCTATGCACGCTTAGAATCATCAAAGCTAAAAGCAAGCAAGACACCCTTCATTTGCTGAGCAGAGAACGATATTTATACATGAACAGAAGTATACTTGGGGGGAAAATGTTTACTAGGGGGAGAGAATACAGAGTTTTGTTAACCAAGGGCCAGAGTTATGAAATAATTAGTTGGATGGAATATACCAACATTAGCTACATTAAAAGGTATTACATATTATATAAGATCTACTTACTACAATGTCCTAAACAATATTTACCATTATTTCCTGCTAATTCAATCCTCTCAAAGATCATTTGGAATTCCAATCTACGCTGCAAAGTGTTCTTCAATTTCTGATGCATTTTCTAATAAACATAATATCCATCAATGTACATCAGATGTTACCATAATTAAAATTATTTAAATAACTTGGTTGAATAAAAAATATTATCTATCCCTTTCTTCCTCCCTTGGTTTTGTTTGCTTCTTTCTGTTATTTTTCTTGTTGGCTTTTTTGTACAGTTCTGTGTACCACAAATTCACTGTGTAGCCAAGGATGACTTGGACCCTCTGTTACTCCTGCCTCCACTTTAAAAGGGCTGAGGTTACAGGCTTTTGCCATCTTAGAGTTATGTATGATATTTTTGATGCTAAATTTTCTCATTTTATAAGTTTTTGTTATTTTTAGGATGGATTTCTCCTCTACTGTTTTCTGCTCGGATGTATTGATTATTAACATGCTCATAAATGCAGATACTAATAAATATTACATTGCAGCACATTTGGTACTACATGTTATTGTTTTCAATTAAAAATGCATTATAGGAAAGAAAGATTTTTGGACTTCTATAGTAAGAATATAGCTATAACTCAGATCATCTGGAAAACCTATGATTTTTACAATAGTTTTGATATTAGACAGACAATACCATTGTTAATTACATATATTTTTAATACTAAAATAATTACACAATACTCTCCCACTTAAAAAATTAGTACAAATTAGTGTTACTAATAATGTAAACTTACATTTTATTTCTTTTTACTGAAATTACACCCTGGACATCAAGTTATATAGCACTCAAGAAAAATTTCTTTAAAATTAGTGATAAATTTTAAATTAATAAAAATTAAGTATAATGATGGGCACAAACTCACTATATTCAATTTCTGGTAGTAACTGAGAGCTAAGGAATGCGCGCTTATTACATACGTAACAGATTAGCTTAATCTTATTGCCAGAGTCTTAGGTGCTCTTAAGTGGAGATACATTGTACATTGGTACTTCCACAATTGCTAAATCTTAAAACATTAAGTGAGAATTGTCTTTAACCAAATCTTTGGAGAATATTTGCTTCTGCTCTGAATTATTTTTCTCTGAAATCTGTGAAATTGAACTATGCTCGGTAATTGAGTTTAAAATGACCAGAGTTGAAATCTAATTTGCATTCATCTAACAAAGAAGACACTCTCTGCCAGCTATATTACACAGATTAACACAATGTAAAATGGTATGTTCTCAATAAGTGTATGCTCAGCTATTGAATATGTGGTTTCAAATGAGATATGACTGTGTAATTGCCTTGAGAGCTGTAAAACCAAAGAATGAGGCAATTTTCTTCCAACATGCTTCCAGAATGTACATTCATTATGTTCACATAGATTGCCAGTTTATTCTTTTCCTATGGAGACATAAAGGGACCTTTTCCATCTCTTGAATGTGTGTGTTATTTGATATTCTATTGTTTATATGTATTTCCCCATTTTCTTTTGGCCTATGTTTCCTTATTATTTACATAAAACTTGGATATGATTTCCTCAGGAAAACTTCCTTTTGACCTCGCAGTCTTTCTAACTCACTTCCTGTACACACTCATCCACCCAACTGTGGTACTAATTATAACTTTATGAGGATGAGATCTATTTTAGAAGGGAAGTATTCAATTTACATAAAGAACCTTGAGATGTATGGCATAGGTGAGGGCCCAATAAAGATCCAGTGACTAAATTAATTAAAAGGCTACTCAAATACACTGCAGATCAGTACTGTTAGAAAAATTAATGAAATTGCTGGAGAGAAAATAAAGAAGAAGAAAACCCACTTTCTGATACCTACGTCTATGTTAACTACTTTTTTTGTTGTTATGATAAAAAAAATAGCTGTATAATAAGAAGTTCATTTTAGCTTCCAAGATCTAGATATCCATACTGGAGGGGAAGACACGCTGCAGGAGCTCTGGACAGGAAGCTGAGAGATCACACATCAACTGCATGCAAACAGCGGACTGAGAATTGGAAGCAGGACAGGATTATAAACTCACTAATCCTGATTTATTGACATACTCCCCTCCAGCCAGCCTAACTTCTTAAAATTACATGGCCTCCCAAATAACAACACCAACTGAGAACGAAACATTAAATACATGTGCCTATGGGGGATATTTTTCATTCTAACTAACTAACATATAAGTAAATTATATCTTGTATAGATGTAATATTTATCTTATTATAAATATCTCAAGCATATTTATGTAGACATTTATTTAAATGTATATATGTATACATATATGTAATATATAGCATGAGGAATATTCATTTACTGTGCTAACACATCAATTTTTTCAAAACTTGTTCATGTTTTAATATTTCAAAAATTTTAAGAAAGTGAGATGGTTTGGTAATTATAAGTGCTTTCACCATACCAGATAACTTAAAACAACATGGTGTAATGTGGTGATATTTTATCTGTGAACTCGAATAAAGTTTATCTGAGGATCAGAGGAAAAAGCCAGCCACTATAGTAGACAGAGAAGTCAGGTAATGGTAGCACACACCTTTAATCCTAGCATGCAGGAGGCAGAGATCCATTCGGATCTCTGTGAGTTCAAGGCCACAATGGGAACAGAACCAGGTGTGGTGACACAAGCCTTTAATCCCAGCACTAACCAAGGAGGTCTGGAGGTCTGTACAGACAGACAAAAACTGAAATAGCTGGGCAGAGAAAGAGAGTGAGATGGCAGAACAGAAAGGCATATAGGCATGGGTATACAGGAAGTAGGTCTCTCTAGAAGCTGAGGGTTGGTAAAGTGAGGTTGGCTATGGCTTGTCCTATTTCTCTGATCTCTTAGTTTTAATGACAGTATCCAGCTCCAGTTTTTTTTATTATTATTAATAAGACCATTTAGCAATTTGTCTTATAGTGGAAGGAAAGAATCAGGTCACACAGATTGTCACTGAACTCCACATTCATGTGGTGGCATGTATATGTACACACATACATACCCATCCATGCTCACAAAATTAATAAATAAAAAATATAAAACTATTAAATAACAAAACCTTTGGATAATGGTGAGATGGCTCAGCAGGCAAATACATCTGTTGCCTGGTCACTTTTTTGGTATTTGGAATTCACTTAAATGCAGAATGAAAGTATCCTGCAAAGTTGTCCTCTGAGCTTTGCATACAAGTGACGATTCGTAAATATAATAATAATAATAATAATAATAATAATAATAATAATAATAAAAAGAAGAAGAAGAAGAAGAAGAAGAAGAAGAAGAAGAAGAAGAAGAAAAGAAAACAAAGTTTTCCTTAAAACTAATACCTTTTTATGAACATAGACATCCCTATAGTGAAATCAATAAAAATGGTGTTGTGGTTAGAAATAGTTTTGGGCATACTATTTTGGGTAATTTTTGTGTAATCATGTCAGAACATTAATATCCAGCATGCCAAATGTCCAGTCATATCACACATATACAGACCGTTGCCGGGAAAGAGTTGCAACTCACTGAGAATCGTCCCTGTGAATATTTCAGTGAGGTCAGATGTGGGGTACCATTTTTCCTGCTAAGCAGTTTTCATTGGCAATGGAGTGCTAATAAAGAAGCTGTCTTTGACTACAGTTGAACCTCATAAAATACAAATTGTGTGCAGACTTTGAAACAATTACTGTATTAATTACAATAAAACATTAAAATGTTCCTTTGAGAACCAAAGTGACAGGAGTGGTTTGACTAGACCAGAGCTGCATGGTTTTGATAAGCTCTGAAAAAGAGAAATCACAACACAGGCACCATTTTGCTTTTCCTTCATTGTCCAAATGGACACTTTAACTTTGTGCCCATAGGCACAATTGAAACCTTACTCAATTTCTCTGCCAATATGGCAATTTGAATAAAATTGCCCACAATTCCTCGCATTGGGAGTTTGATTTGAAAACAGATTTAATTGAGCCTCGCTGATTTGCATTAGTGTATCTGTTTACATTAAGCAAACTTAATTATCTCACATAATAAGTTACGTCACCTTTGGACTCAGAAAGCTAATATAATCAGAGTCATCTGGATGTATTCACTGTGCACTGTAAACACGGGTCCTATCTGGTGTAGAACAGCTACTTATACGTCAGGAACTGGACCCTTTGTAAACAACGGCAACATAGTTTCCTGGTCCACAATGATCATGGTACCAAGGATCGCTGAAAGCCAGAACCAGAGGGTTAACCTGTGAATTGGGGTGAATATCTATGGCAATGTAAGAAAACCTGTGTTGGCTCGATAGAGATGGTTCACTGGCTAAGAGTGTTGACTGCTCTTTCAGAGGACCTACATTTGGTTCCAAGCATCCTTGTCAGGTAGTTTATAACCACCTGTTACTCCAGATTCAGGAAACCAAGTAGATAACCTATCCTTGTCTCTATGGACACCCACAGATGACACACAGACACACCAACACATACATACACCCACATACACACTCACACACACAGTGAGCGAGAATTTATAAATAGAAAACCTTTATCATATATTTGAGTTATTAAAACTCAAATTTCTGAGGCATGCACAATATGGGCTTTAGCTTTTCGTTGTCTGCTAAAACCACAAATTGTTACAGTTCTATTTTTTTTTTTTAAATTTCTCCTTATCCTATAAAGATGGAATTATAGAAAAATTCTCTTTATGGTCTCTCAAAAATACTTGTGAAATCAGTAAGCTAATAAAAAGTGCAGACTTTTATAGTAGAAGAGAAAGTAGCACATTAAGGAGCTAGAGAGCTAGTGGACCACAGCCAATCACAAAAAGGTGAATATTTGGTTAAAGATGTTGTTCCAAGCATTAAGTCTAGTATGAAATGATAAATTTGAACTTGCTATAGGCTTAGACAGTAAGAAGCAAGATGAAAATAACACTGAAAGTTAGCTTTCATGAATTTTTCTGTTCACTCAACGTCAGTAATCATGCCATAGAAATTGAAGGATATTTTCTAGGCTTATTGATTCTAGTTCCATTAAGGAATCATATTTTCTAAAGCATGGATGAATGGGTAAGCATACATCCATAAATTTTTATAATTATCTGGTAATTTTTGTATGTTTTATTTGGAAACATCTTAATATGATAAAATAACATTTATTTTGAATAAATTAAAAGAAGACAAACTGAGTGTAGCTGGAGAATTTTCTCTCCAGGTCCCGCCAAGCCCCAGCAGTCCGACAGCCCACTTATAAAATAAACACACAGACACTTATATTATTTAAACTGTTTGGCCTAATGGCTCAGGCTTCTAGCTATCTAGTTCTTACATCTTAAATTAATCCATTTCTACAAATCTATACCTTGCCATGTGAGTCATGGCTTACCGGCATCTTCACATGCTGCTTGTCATGGCGGCAGCTGGCAGTCTCTCCCTCCTTAGCCTTCCAATTCCCAGAATTCTCTCAATTCTCCTCTCTGTTAGTCCCGCCTATACTTCCTGCCTTGCCACTAGCCAGTCAGTGTTTTATTTATTGACCAATCAGAGCAATTTGACATACAGACCATCCCACAGCAGCTGAGGTTAGCTGGAAGTTTGTTTTCAATTATAGTACTTAATTTTCAAAGTTTAAACAAATCATGAAGGTTAGAGATGGGCATTGAATCAAAATTTACTTCTTTTATTGAAACACATTAGAATTCATTTTATTAATTAAACCACCTAAGCAGTGGGACAAGAGATTATTTGGCATCAACTTTTCAGTGTCAATGAAGATATGGAATAGTTTTCTATACATAGTTCCACTGTGTATCAAATAGAAATAAAAATTTTAAAGTATCTCTTTGATAAACTTAGTGAAACACAAAAACAGTTAGGGATAAGAAACCATGGTTTAACCAATCACAAAAAAAATATGATGTTATGTATTCAAAGAACAACCAATATTATCAAACAACTGAGCCAAAAACTCCATACAATGCTAAATCACTTAAACAGGGCTTAAATGGCTTTTTAGCATAACTTCATAAAATAATATGATATATGACCAGACACATCATTAAAAATAAATACTTTGTACATTGTATTTACTGATCATTCAACTGTGTCATTAAGGGCACAGGAAAGTAATAAGGGCTGAATAGAATTATACTTTTGTAGTAAACTTGGTACATTGATTTCATATATATTTCTATTGTGAATTCTGTACCACTTGAATATGTCATTCTCTCTTTAGAGGGCTAGCTGTATGGACTGCCTACCAAATTTTTTTTTAACATCTAGTTACACCATATCTATACTGCACAACAAAGTTTTCTTAAAAAAAAAATATGTGTTTCATCTTTTGTAACTGCATCTACCATTCGGTTATCTGACATACTCAAGGCAACCACCCCATTCCTGATGCAATCGACAGCCAGGACTACTCAACCCATAACTCAGTGGTTATGTTTTATGAGTATTCCATTTAGTGTTCCCAAATTGTTTTCTAGCTACAGGCATATGTGTCCTTTGTTTTCTAAAATGCCCTATGTGCTTACATAGTAGAGGTCTTTGTATACTATACATTTAAAGGTTCTAGTCTGTGTTCTGTACTTCATATTGATAATTTGAAAGAGACACACAGGTTCACCATCCCAGAATTTAAATGTATAAAGAAATTCTAGGAAAAAAAAAAGAAAATCAGAGGGTCTTTATTTCTGTAAAATTCCTAAATTTTCAGAGTCTTTGCTCTCCACTTTGAATACATAGATATTCAATGTACTACAAGATAAAAATCTGTGCAGGTCTAGATATGGGATTCCTCAGGCGATGGTGCAGTAGTGTTAGAAGTCTTGGTCCTGTGGTGTATTAGACTCTAGGCTCTAGAGGTTAGACAGTTCTTTACAGCTCTTCAGGGACCAAGATCTTCAGCTTCACTTTTCTTGCTCTTTATAGCTTGTAATTGTCCTTCAGCCTTATCTTTATATCTTTTCTCTTGGTACTGTCCTTGCTCTGGCTCAGGCTACATTCTGTTTCTACCCAGACGCTTCCTTTGCAGCATTCCACCAGCCACGTTTCTGTAACCAGCTCTTCCCACAGTATTAAAATTAGGCAAGTAAAGACTTAATTTTGCCACACCAAGGGAGGAAGTGTGGAATATCTCCCAGCCAGCTTTCCAAGTGAGCCTCAAGAGCTCACTTAGGAAAACAGAGTGGCTCACCAGCAGATGAAGGTTTGTCTTAGCCGCAATCACAGCACAGCACTCATGCAAATGAAAGTTTATGTTTGCACCAATCACATCATTGCTACTTAACATCCACCACAGTGCTTCCTCTGTCAGGCTGCCAGTGAAAATGCATCCCTAGCCCCAGGTCTGCTTGGAAATGGCCTCATGATCATCAATAGTTTACAAAGGCTGTAATAGCAAAAACCCAGAAATAAGTGATAGGAAATACTTCTGGATGAGCCTTCTTCTTTGTGTGCCAGAACAATCAGCTGTGACCACTGCATAGTTTTAGAGAGATATTCAAAGAATATCCAAAATGCTTTGTCTCACCATAAAAATGGTTTAGTCATCTATCTGACTGGCAGTCTATTTTTCTAGTCAATCTGGCTGGAAGAGAAATCCAGTAGCTCCAAAATAGGATATAGAAGTGTACCATTTTCCAAAGTTTTTTTTTCTTATTTACAGGAGTAATTAAAGTAAGAACTTGAACTTATCATTATATGAATAGTGTTTTCAGTTTTCATCCACGTAAACACCTGCCCAGTGAAGTGAGGGTCTTGCTTTTACTTCTTGTCTTAGCAGTAGTGATCTTATTTTTCATGTCAAGATAAAGAAAATAAAATATTTGAACTTGCTAAATATTGAAAATTATTTATTTTTTCTTTTAAAAAGCAACAACAGCTGGGCCGGCAGTGGCGCACGCCTTTAATCCCAGCACTCAGGAGGCAGAGGCAGGTGGATCTCTGTGAGTTCAAGGCCAGCCTGGTCTACAGAGCGAGATCCAGGACAGGCACCAAAACTACACAGAGAAATCCTGTCTCCAAAAACCGAAACAAAAACCAAAACAAAATGCGACAACAATAGTAATGTTAACTTGGACAGGGCAAAGTCCAGGAAGCCTCATCTCTATAGGCAACTAAGGAATGCTGAGAGAGCAGAAGAAATAGTCTTCCCAGGGAGCAGAGTGCCAATTGTTTAGTCAGTACCAGATGCTCAGCTCTAAAAACATACATGCAAATAAAATTATACAGACTGAATATCTTGTATTTGTGTGTTTGGGTATATATATATATATATATATATATATATATATATATATATATATATGAAGGTTTGCAGGAAGGATAGGGATGTGGGAGATATTAAAATTATGCTATAATCTTAAAACTAAAATAATTAAAAAAAAGAACAAGACGATGATGACCAAGGCAGTTGGCTTGGATGAAGTCTTGAGATGGTCATGAGGAGAGTTTTCTAGCTGTATAACTTTATGATTCTTAAATTTGACAAAGTATTTTAAATTTCATTTTACTTTTAGAGCTTGGAAGCTAATTTTTGTGTAGCCATTTCAACACCACAAATAAAATTTGGTGTTCTAAAACACATATAAAATTAGATTTAAGCTGAAGAAAACAGTGTTGACAACTATTATTAGCAGTTAGAGTAACTGGGGCAAGGTGCTAATCTTTTATGCTATGGTTATCTTAATTATTTACTGGAACGTGGGCAAAAAATAGTATTACTGAACTTCAGTTTTCACTTAATTCTTCCAACATCCTTACAAAATTTGCATATGAGCAATCTATCACCTAAGAAACAGTGACAAAGAAGTTTAACTGAAAGCTTTCCAGTGGCAGAATTAAACTAAGTTATATAATTTCAGTATGGTTTTATAAAAATTTCCCAACATTTATGTATATATAAAATAATTCATGCCAGGTGGTGGCAACACACACCTTAAATCCCAGCACCCTGGAGGCAGAGACAGGCAGATGTCTGTGAGTTGGAGGCTACCCTGGTCTACAGTGCAAGTTCCAGGACAGCCAGGGCTACGCAGAGAAACTCTATCAGAAACAGCCCCTGCTCCCACTATTAGGAGTCCCACAAGAAGACCAAGCTACACAACAGTAACATATATGCCTAGATCAGTCCCACACAGTCTCGCTGGTTGTCAGTTCAGTCTCTGTGACCCTCTATGAGCTCAGGTTAGTTGGAGACGTGAGATACTCCAGAGATCTAGAATAGAAGCAAATATGATTGGGGGAAACATCATGAAATGATTCCTAATGGTTTTCTGCTATGCACATAGCCCAACTGTTGTCAGAGAGGCATCACGCAGCAACTGATGGTAACAGATACAGAGAAACTCACAGTCAAGCATTAGGCAGACAGAGTTCTTAGAATTCTGAGAAAGAGGGGGAGGAAGGATTGCAGGAGCCAGTGTGGTCAAGGGAGCCAGATATATATATATATATATATATATATATATATATATATATATATATATATATATATATATGCTTTGTGTTTTTTTGTTGCTGTTTTTATTTTAGTGTGTGTGTGTGTGTGTGTGTGTGTGTGCGTGCGTGCTGGATGTGTAGTGAACACACAACAGTGAGTACAGAGGGGAGATACTTTATGGTCTGTTCAGGGAAAACAGCCTAAAGGATATCCTTGTCCACTCAAGAAATCTTTTTGATTTCCCCTTCCCTGGAAGATCTGGATGTTCCTCCTTGAACCCTCTTTATTATCAAGTCTCTCTGTGTCTGTGAATTACACTATAGTTATCCTTTAATTTACAGCTAATATCCACTTATGAGTGAGTATATATCACCACGTTTGTCATTCTGAGTCTGGGTTACAGTATGATTTTTGTTTGTTTGTTTGTTTGTTTCTAGTACAATCCAGTGTTTACTACATGTTATGAACATTTTATTCATATGATAGAGTCTAAGGTAGGCTAAGTTAGTAAAATTTTTTACCACACAAGCTTGAGGACCCAAGTTTGGCTCTCAACACCCATTAAAAGCAGAGGGTGGTAATACATAAATGTTTCCTTATCATTGCTAAAATTGCTAGACCCTGGACAGATTGGTATTATCTGGGTTAAATGGGAGTTCTTTCTCAACAAATAAGGATAGGGGAGTGTTGATCTCTTGTTATAATACACAAGGTCACATGTGCAGCACAGACAGCTGTGTGTACACACATACATATCTCCCCATTCAACCATTACTTACAAATTATGTCAACTTGGCTAATCTACCAGTATCCAGAGGTTTTGTGGGTGAGCATAGAGAAGTTCATTGGTTCTGTGATGGGACATCATTATCCAGAAGTTTAACCTTTAAATTGACAGGCTTTAAGTAAGACAGAATGGTCTTCATCATGAGAAGTGGACTCATGTGATCAGGTGAAAGTATTGATGGGGCAAAGAGTAATCTACTTTGAATGAGGCAGTTATTATTCAATGATCAGTTGACTGTCTTTGGACTCAAATTGCAACTCCTCTGTAGACGCTAGCCTACTTTAGGGTTTGGATATGGCCATCTTCCACAGTCTTATAAACCAATTAAAAAATAAGTTTAATACTTTCTAGGGGAAAATACATTCTATTGTTTCTCTGAGAAATTTGACTAATACTACCCTGAATGAGATATGCTCTCACTCTATCTCTGCGTTTCAGTTTTCCATTATTTAAAGATTCATATTATTCACTATGTGTATGTCCATTTATATGCATGAGCATGGGGCCCCTTCGTGAATGGGAAAGGGGGATGGGATCTCCTGAATCCTTTAATTACAGGTGATTGTGTGCTGCCTGCTGTTGGTGGGTACTGACAACAGATCTTGGGTCCTTTGGAAAGAGACAAAATTCTCTAAACTGTGGAGCTATCTCCCCAGCAATGCATTTTACATTTTTAATGGTATAGCTGGAGGAACAAACTCCTAAAATTGCAGTTAAGTTCATCAATAAAAAAACCCTTCTCTTTTATTATTTATGCTTTTATTGTTATAGTCAAAACATTCACTAGTTCCACCAGATTTCCCTTGTGTGTTCTCTTGAACTCTTTCATTAGCTCTCATGATCCACTTGTAGCTATTCTGATTGTTTGGTGCATAATTTGTTTAAATTTGTTTAAATTTGCATGTTCACATGTGAATATCTCATCAGCAGAAACAATGTTGAACTTGTTATTCTGGAAATATATCATATCCTATTGATTTCCTGAAAAAGTCCTAAGCCATCTGTGTGTGTGTATGTACATGTGTGTGTACATGTGTGTGTGTGTGAGAAAGAGAGAGACAGAGAGAGAGAGAGAGAGAGAGAGAGAGAGAGAGAGAGAGAGAGAGAGAGAGAGAGAGACTCAGGTAGTTAATTAATAGAGTAATTTAAATTAAAAAAACAACTTAAGTTTGTTCTTGGACAACTTCACACTTGTGAAATGAACTTTAGTTACTACCATCCTTACCTTCTCCCATTCCCCATCACCCTCATCAACACCTACTGCTCCCCACAAGTCTCTCTCCCACATTCATGCATTCCTGATTTGTTTTATGACACATTTAGTTTAAACAAGGCCTTTGATATGGTTGTGATTGAAACTACACATTGGAGGCTGGTGGTTTCATCCATGGGTACAAAACTGGTGACATATTTGCTTCTACCCTACAACCAACAGTTCAAGAAGGCTAAGTGTGATCCTGTGCGTCTTCCCATCATCTTTAATTGATTGATATCATGCTCAGTCTTGTATAGCCCTAGATCAGGACATTAGAGTTTCTGTTGAAGTCATTATTGCAAAGACTGTGTCATGCTCAGAAAATGGTATTTCACAGCCCTGTGCCTTATCGTCTGGCTCCTACATTCCTTCTAACTCTCTTCCATGATGTTCCCTGAGCCTTAGAGAGGAGAGTATAAATATGCTTTTCAGGCTGCGGACTCAGCTGTCATTTATTCTCAGTATCTTGAGCTGTCATGAATCACTGCAATCACCTTCATTCATGACAAAGAGAAGCTTCTCTGATTGAATCTAAGAGTAGCATTTGTCTCTGAGTATAAACATAAATATTTAGAAGACAGTTTGGCACCATGTCAATTTAGTTAAATAACAATAGTAAATTTTCTGCCGAAGGCCCAAGACCTGCTTATTTTTGAACACAGAGCTTTCATATGTCTCCCTAGCTGTTCACAGACTTCCTACAGAGATCTGCTTGGCCTCAAATACAAAATCTTCCTTCTTCTACGTCCAGAGGGTTTGAATCCACTATACCTAAACCTAAAATGTATATTGCTTTATTTAAATATAGGAATGATCTATTTAGTCAGTTTTATCCTGCCCTAGAATAAAATCTTCAAGCTCTTATTACTTTAAAAAAGATTTTATTAAACTAAAATGTTGATCAGAGACTGACTATTTTAAGATAATTCGAAATTTAAGGAACACTCTGAGAAAGAATTGAGAAAAGATAAGATCTCTTAATGTGCCTTCTTTATAGAGAAATAAAGCAAAAAAAAATTGATCAGCGAGCTAGGTCTTATCACTGAGATTCAAAAACATTTTCTGAGATAGGAGTTTAGGGAAAGTTGGATTACATGTGAACCTCAAGGCTTTAGACTCTCATGTATTTCCTTTCCTATCACTGCTGATTACAAAGATATTTGCATGTAAATAGGAATTTTCTTCTGTATAATCAGCAGGCTGTTCCTTCAGTCCGCTATGCACACTTTCTCCATGCTTACTTATGATCCTCTCAGTAATCAATTCAGTTATCATAGATGCTGGTGTATGACATCATCAAACAGCCCCAAATTAGAGACAGTCAAGAAGGTAAAAAGGGGAAACTTTTTTCTTTTGCACAAATATCTCGACCACCTGCAAAAGCTGGTAACTTAAGTATAGGAAATTCTGTTTTATGAGTCATTCTGTCACAAGATGCCCAATGAGTATAACTACTTTGATACTAATCTTAACAAATGAGTCTAGTGGCCTACAAAATAAGAATGTATATATTTTTGGTTGGGAGGCATCCAGGCAGTGGGACCGGGTCCTGTGCTCATTGCATGAGTCGGCTGTTTGAAACCTGGGGCCTATGCAGGGTCGCTTGGCTCGGCCTGGGAGGAGGGGACTGGACCTACCTGGACTGAGTCTACCAGGTTGATCTCAGTCTGCGGGGAAGGCTTTGCCCTGGAGAAGATGGGAAAAGGGGGCGGGCTGGGGGGGAGCTGAGGGGGGCGGGAGGGGGGAGAACGGGGGAATCCGTGGCTGATATGTAGAACTGAATTGTATTGCAAAATGAAAATTAAAAAAAATAATATAAACTCACAATAATAAAAAAAGAATGTATATAACATGTGAAAACCTATTATTGAATCATATATATGTATATATCTATACATACATATATATTATATATATATATGGAGAGAGAGAGAGAGAGAGAGAGAGAGAGAGAGAGAGAGAGAGAGCAATTTAATTAAATTACATTGCACAGGAGTTATACCTAGCCTAGAAGACATAGGTTGCCAAATAAAATTTTCAATGCCAGACTGAGGCATTGCCTTCCCTCATAAACAAGGTCAAGGGTGTCCAAGACCATAAAAAACAATACAGGCCATTGACACTGTTCTTGGTTGCTCAAAAGAACTTGGTGATAAGACTCCATTCATTACCAAAGACTGCACACACTTTAGTCACAGGACATGGAGAACTTAAATTGGACATTTCTTCCCTGCTGGTAAGTTTTCACAGTCCTAGAAGGTGCTAAGAAGGGTGGTAAGGGAGAAAGTCATCAACAATCTTAATCAGGTATGAACTTTGTGAGCTACAATAGCACCTATTATGGCAAAATATGACCAAAGATACAATAATATATAATGTTATGAGGGTAACTAACTGCTTTCTGATTGGATTTAAAAACCCTACATATGAGGGAACATGAAATCAGGCCAAGAAATCAGGATTGGCCAGTTCATAGGTTGCATGGATGAAGGTACTACTATTATTTTACTAAATGGATATATTATTAAACTTCCCTCTAAATTTGTATCCTCTATACCTTTAGATTGGTGACCCTCTCTGACATCATCTTTGTGCAGTAGTAGATAACAGTTAATTAAGAAATTTACAACTGGCCAAAGTACAAAGGGTAGATGCAGAGCATATGCAGAGGATTCAGCCATTAATGGACATACCGATCCAAAACACAGAAGTAATTGCAGTGAACAGGATCAGAAATAACATAATATGAAGAGATCAGGGAGTTGAGAGCCAACCAGTGTCTTCTGAACTAGACAGGATCTTTGTACTCATGTAGTCACAACAGACAAAAGACTCATAATAACCAGACCGTCAACATTCCATCCTGAAGGGAAAGTGCTCAAAGAATGGAGTAGCAATTGACAGTTGATGATTTCTGGAGAGGAAATAGTCAGTTCTCTTTAAGGGTGTGGTGTCTGATATATCAAGTGTGCTTCAACTGAATGTTTATACACCTATGAGAATATGAAAAACACAAATTGAATTTTCTGAATTATTAGAAAGAAAGTATGAAATTTGGGAAGTGGTATAGAGGGGAGAGATGAATCTTGGAAGTAGTACATAGGTATATATGATCTTTGAGAGTATCATGTATCATGTATACCCAGTGAGACTCTATTGGAAAAAACTAATTCTTTTCTTTGTAAGCAGTTGTCAATTGGAAATAGCGTCTGGTTTAGTGATGGAGTCTTGTTTCCATTTCTCCCCTCAGCACTAGGACCCTTTGGCTTAGACCTGTGTGATCCCTGTTGATGCTGCCACACTCTCCGTGAGTTCAAATGTCTGTCAGTCCTGCTGTGTTTAGAAGGCCTTGTTCCTTGGTGTGTTCCATCCCTATTGGCTCTGACAACTGTTCTTCCTCCTTTCCCACAAGGTTCCTGAGCAGGGAGGGGAAGGATTTGATAAAGATATCTTATTGAGGACTGGGTGTACAAAAATCTCTCACTCTCTGAGCATGGTCCAGCTATGGGTCTTTGCATTAGTTCCCTTGAGTGAGACACTGATCTGTGAGTATAGCAGCATGTCATCAGAAGTTACTTTATTGCTATGTTTCTTTATCAGAACAATAGAATTAGTTTACCCCTAGGCCTATGGCCTATCTAGTCCTAGGTTTTTGGCCACCCAAGCAATGGTAGGCATTGGTTTTATCTTGTAGAGTGGGCATTAAATCCAATCAGACAGTGGTTAGTTACTCCCACTAACAATGTATGTGCTCCAAACACTGTTGTAGCTCAAGGGTGTTGTGGTTAGGTTGGCATGAACTTTCTTCTCTGGTAGCATGCACAGTACCTTCCAGTACCAAGAACATTAGTCAGTAGGGGTGAAAGCTTTGGGTAGGCACCAGCTTGACTTCTCTTTGTTCAGTGAGATATGTTAAGATTATATTAAGGCACAGGACCCTAACATCAGTTTATGGAATTCCTTGAAAATAGCCTGAGTTGTTTGAGAGTTTCCGTTTTGGGTCATTTTGACTAACACATAAATTATATGTAACTCATTCCTGGTGCTGGAAGCTTCATTTGGTGGTGAGAGGTGTATAATTGGGCATTTGCTGACATCCATTTAGATTTCTCTCATATATGTATATATTTCCATATGATTCCCTCAAATGGCCCTTAATGTTAGTATTCCCTCATCTTAGACCATCCCTGAACCCACTCTTTTCTTCCCCTACCCATCTAATCCTACCATTTCAGTCCAACCCACCCCCTGTCTCTCCATAATTATATATTCCATTTCCTCTTCCTTGGTAGACACCCATCCCCCCTTTCTTACTCTTTGTATAATCACCATGATTATGTGGATTATAGCATGACAATTGATTTAGAAAATACTCTCATGAGGTTGGTCTATAGGCAAGTTTGTAGGACACTGTCTTGATTAATGAATGATGTGGGAGGGCCCAGACCATTGTGGGCTGGGCTGCCTCTAGGTGGGCAGGTGTTCCTGGAGGTTACAAAAAAAGTAGAATAATCAAGCCACCAGGAGCAAGCCAGTAAGCAGTACCCCTCCTTAGCCTCTTCATTTATTCTTGTCCCCAGGTTCCTGACTTGACTTTTTGCCCTTTCTTCAGTGATCAGCAACAATGTGGAACTGTAAGCTGAAATGAACTCCTTCTTCCCCAAGTTGTTTTTGGTCATGGTGTTTTATTGCAGCAATAGAAATCCAACTAAGACAGCCCTTCTCTTTAGAAAATATAGAGCTAGCTAATAACATTCAAGTAGTTAATTTTTATTTCTCCAAGGCTTCTTAGTGTTCCCTAACACATGGTAAATTATTACTTTCAGAGTAAGTTTACAGAACTGTGTAGGTATTACCCACCTCAGCCACTGGGTAAATTTTAACATAATACCCATTTTCTTATGCTAAGTCATGTATGACATGTACAGATGAATTATTACATGAACATACAATTTGCTTTCAATAATCAATAGGAAATAACTGTTCTAGAAAATGAACTCCACGTGTTTCACTTGAAGATGTGAATGTATTCTGTTTATATGTAAGCTAAAGCTTTCAGAATTAATATATTAGCATTAAAAATAGCCATATCAGTATTTTTTTTCAAAATTTGAGAACTGTAAAATAAGTGTGATTATTATTTGCTGGAAAAAGCAGCTGAGTAATTGATGGTCACTATTTTTTTCAAGATTTCAAATGCTAAAATGTAAATAAACTCAAATATGTAATATTGTGTCAAGTAAACTCATTTTAGTTTTACATAAGCAGATGTGACCCTGTCACCTTAGAGTATTAACTCACATGTCAAAATGCTAACTTGAGATACTAGGCCTGAGTATGTAATTGGTACATGAAACCGTTTTTTACAGAAAGAACGCATACTCCCAGTACAGGGATTGAATCTGGAACCTTAGCCATGTTGAAAAATTGGTCTGGCACTGAGCCAGCTTTGATCTCTTATTTGTTTACTTCTTAAATTATGAGACAGGGTCTCTACAAGTTTCCCAGGCCGGACTTGACCTTATGATTTTCCTGCCTTGATCTCCTGAGTAGCTGACATTATAGGCCCAACAAAAAAGTAGGTGGGATATGTCCACAAATCTATTTCTCATTTTAAAAAGAAATGACTACAATAAAAACTGGTCAAACAAAAATAACTTTATCTCCTAAAATTCATGTATTTGAGACCCAGAGCCACTAATGGTGTGACATTTGGAGTTCCTTCTTTTTTTTAGGGAGAGTATCATTAGGTTTGGATAAAACCAAGTGACTAGAGTTCCCCATGAAGACATGAAGGGAAGAGAATATAGATGTGTTTTGCCACATTTAGACAATGAGAAGGAAACCATTTTCAAAGAAGGAGTCTCTCTTAAAGGAAAGGGTGTTCTTACACCTCTCTTTTGGAATTCCCAGAATACAGAATTATGAGAAATACATGACTACTGTGTAAGTTTTCCAGTCTGTGGTGGTTGATTTGATTATAGACATTCATGAGACTAAACATAACATAGTTAATACTTATCCTAACATTTGTTTCAAATCTTATAAAATGCTGTCAGTTTGTGAGAAATACAAGTTCATATACATCATGGTTTTTATTTCTCTATGTTCTTATAGTCAGTACTTTTATAGTATGTATAACAGAATCTGAAATGAGGGTATTTTGAGTTAAGTTGCATTTCTGTTTTTATTTTCCTTTTGTTCCTATACATGTTCTAAAGTTTATAAAACAGGAATTCATGAGTGTTAGTAGACTGTTATGTTAAAGTGAAATAAATCATGCCACTAGAGAAGAGAACATCCGTATATAATAAGAGCAGATAGAATTTTGCCAAAGCGTTTGTGGGTAGGTGATTGTGCCTGCCTAGGATGTATCACTTGCTAAAAGAGAAGTAAGTGTTCTCAGTTTTAAATAAAACTCTTTGAGTGGTATGTGTGTCAGAGACATGGAAAAAGAAGCTTCCTTAGATTTTTAAAGCTACTTCTTCATACATCTTTTATTAAACCCATTTATGCTGATTGTTGCACAGCCAACATGCAAAAGGAAGTGATTCAGAGACTTTAAGAGTGCTTGAATTCATTTTCTTTTTTCTTTCTGAATCGTAATTGTTTACAAAATTGGGTGTTCTTTGCAGCTGAATCTTAGGCCTGTGATAAGAGATACTGCATTCTGCAAAACAGGACCATGGTGCTCAAGTGGAATCAGATAAAAGTTAGGTTTTGACTCTGTCTCCTCTCTCTCTCTCTCTCTCTCTCTCTCTCTCTCTCTCTCTCTCTCTCTCATTTATCTATTATCTATCTAGCTCTCTTATTTTCTTTTTCTCCCTTCTTTTCTTCAACCCTGTTCCTCTTCCAAGATATATTAGTAAGCACCTCATTATATATAAGTCCTAAACTAAACATCAAGCAAAAAAGCACAAAGAAGATTGTTTTCATCATCTACAATGTCTAGTTTAGATGAGGAATAAGACAGAGGAATTCTTAGCATCCAAGAGATAATTTTAACTAGCTACAATTTCAGGAAACTTCAAAAGATATGGAAAATCTGCATTTAGTTTTGACCCATCAAAAAGGTTATCTCCCTGAGATGTGATGCAGTATTTCATGAATATTCTTTTCTCAATTATTACTTTTTCTCTCCAAGTAACATATCATCTTGGGAGATTTTTTTTCAGTAGTTCTTTCATAAGAAGCAGGTTTGAATTAAATCAATTGCATATTAAATTAAATTGCATATACATGTCTATGTCTACTGTTTTAAGTAATGATGATGCAATAAAGATTAACAGCATAGGTGGCCTGCAATCTTAAAATTTATTAGCTCTGCAGGGAAGAAAGTGTTGACAAACCATACAAATTGGTATATTAGTGGTCATGCTATGACAAATACCATTACAAAATCCAAATGAGTGTTATGAATAATAGAAAAGAATAAGAGCATTTAAACAATCATGGAGATTTTCCTCCAAACGATGCTGAGGTCCACTCTGACTTACTGGTTGTACTTTGGTGGGTAAATTTGTATCATCTGTAGCAAGAGCCGCATCAAACTTGTCCAAACTCTACTTCATGTTGAGGACAGTGACACCGGTGAACAGAGAATGAGTATTTTCTACATACTAGAGGGCCTCAGAGGCAGCAGGAGACACAGTCTTCCTTTGCCATCAGTAGTAGATGAAAGAGCTTTTCAGAGATTTATGCTCACTTGAACCTTGGATTCCTGACTTAAATCACAGAAAAGGATGTCGGCGTGAGTGAGGAGGAAGAAAAGCTAGAATTTAATATTGTTTAGTCATGAACATTAAGACAGGAAGAGACAGAAAAGGAAAATGAACCATCATGACATGTGCCCTAGGAGGTGGGAGAGCTTCTTCAGAGATAGATTCTCATCTAGGTGTCTTGACAATCATAATATATACTATTTCTTTGGCCTAAGAAGTTATACTTTTCCATGGACTTAAAATATTAGGTGAAATGTTTTCTGTATACATATTCCTTTCTGGGAGTTTTTTTTTTTTAATTAATTAAAGAAAGCACAATGTTGTTTCTGAGGTGCACGGTGCAGGTTCAAAGGATGATATGGTAAAATTCAAGTCAGAAAGGTCAAAGGAATCTCACAAATATAGTTCACAAAGAATTCAAGGTGAATGTTTTTACTATAGAATGGTTCATGGCATCAGACACCTCAGTGAGTATACACAGCAGACACATAAGTCTACCCACCCAAGTTTCATCCACAGAACTCATGTAAAAACCCAACTATAGTGGCACACATCTGTAACCTGGTACTTCTATAGTCAGGGTGAGAAAACAATTTCCCAGAAGCCTGTGGGCAAGCAAGCCTGTGTACTTAGTACAGTGTCAGAAACAAGGAAGTCTCTGACTCAAAAAAAAAGTAGAAAATTAGAACTGACTTCTGTAAATTGTCCATTAATTTCTACATGCACTTTTTGGTATCCTCATACCCATACTTATACAAATGCACACATACACAATTAATTTTTAAAATATGATTTAGGATAATGTGTATGATATTTTCTTGATTCTTTACCAGCAGAGTTGAGGAGCTTCTTTTCTTCCTATGTCCTCCTATTTCTTTCTTTCTATGCTGTGTCAAGATTGGGTTGGAGAGAAAACTCCAGCCTCCTATGTCTGGAGTACAAAGACAGAGAAGATTAATAAAATCATAAATATGAAGTAGGAATGAAGGTCACCGTGAGGAATATCTTCCTCAATGGAAGATCACAAATTGGAGAATTTTATAAGTATTCTTTATTTAAGATTGTTCTGATAGCAGTTAGGACCACATAAACTGGTCAGAGACATTGAAGTCAATTATTCTTGAAGGGATGATGGGACTTTTTTGGAGTTACGTGAAGCTGTATGTACACTGGAGAAAGTTACTGATGGGTTAGTGAGTATGAACCCAATTTGTGCTTCTTAAAGGTTGCTCGTTTCTTGTAAGGCATGAGAGAAACTGTAACAGAAATTTAAAGACATGTCTCTATCTTTTGTGATGTCTACATTTCATTGGAGTAGCTTCTAGATCCTTACCAGAGGCATACCAGGAAGTTGATATTTCAACAGGGCAAACACAAAAAAAATTAGTAGGAGGTATTGGAATGCCTTTACAAGGATGTTTCAGAAGCTTCTCTAAGGATGATAGGTGGCCATCATTTTAAGACCTTCAGTAAACTACTTTTTATCATCCATCTTGCCATAGTGCTCATAAGCTGCTTGTCTGGTCTTCTGGCTACTTGGAATACTAAGAACCCTCTTTTCTCCTCTTCCAGTTTTCCTCTTTGGGGATGATAGTGGATCATGGAAGACACACACAATGCCTGTCATTACCTGGACTGTTTCTCTCTGTACCCTGCCGCTGATGGCTGTGTGCTGAGAGCGAAATAAAACCTTCCATATTTTCTCTCTGTGCACAGGATTCTCTTGTCATTCCCACTCAACCATGGTTCCTTAAGAGAAACGGGGAGACATCAGAAAGGTTTTTGGAGGTAGAAGAAAAAAAAACAAGAAACTTGTTGTAGCTAAACCTGTAGACCCCCAGCTGTCATGTTGGCCACTAGTAGTATCTTAGTTCATGTGGTCCCAAAGCAATTGTTTTTCTAACTGGTTAAAATTTCCACCCATAGCTGGTAAGGTTTGAAATCAGGATCTATTTCACAAGTGTTTCTAATATATTTGAATTATTGTCAACACAGAGGCTCAGAGACCTATCTGATATTAGTCCACATCATACTGGGGTAGATAAAATAGTACCAAGGTAATTTTCTCACATGCCCCCAAACAACAGCAGCATCTCTGTGTTTTGGGCACACTTTCCTATTATTACTTCAGCTTTGTTTATAGGTGAGACAATCGGAATCCTTCTTCTGTGTCTTTGCTTTGCTGTTTTCAGCCTACACACCCAGGCCATTTGTTTATCTCCTGCTGTCTTGATTATAACCTAACCTGAGTGTTTTTTTTTTTAACATGGGTTTGCATCCATAGTTAGTCTTTAAGATATGTCATAGGTGTTTATTTCCTGAGGGTGAATGGGCCAACCTCATCTCAGAGCTAAGTTCATACATACAGTAAGTGACCATGTGGAATTGTTACAATCTTTGCCAATAACCTCATCAAGATAGAGACAACCACGTCCCAAGGCCACCATCTTCGTTAGTGACATCAGCAAGATGACAGCTGTAACCATGTACCTGTTCACCACCTTGGTTAATAAAACCACATAAGTATAAATTAAAATGTGGACAACTATAAAACTTCTCAGAACTATTAAGCCTCAAGGAATAGCCACACTGCAAGAAATTCCTTTGCCATAGGTATTCAGTAACACATGCCAGTACTCTACCACTCTCCTTTTTTTTTTTTCTCATTCATGGAAGCAATTCATGGGATCATGATAATGGGAGACTCAGGGAAAATTCTATGCGATAAAGTCATGCACTTTCTCTAAGTGGCTAAGGAAGTAATGCCAGATTTCATAGTAAGTTATTTTGGAATTTGACACACTGTTTTACACGATGTATGTCCTGTGGATACTAGGCACTTCCCTTTCCATGTGCCTCCAACACCAATTCTATATATGAAGGAAATGATAATTCAAGATGAGTACACCAGCAATGAGAATTCAACTGCTCAGGGCCAAGTCTTAAGAACACGCTGATTCCCCACTTGGACCCAAAGGATAGATTGCCAGGGACTACACAAGCTATTGAAAGTGGTCATCAGCTGGAACAGCCAAGACAGGATCATTTCCTTCAGGGAGAGGCTGAAGATATGGGCTGCACTGGGTTTTAAGCCTTGCTCTTCCTGCCTCATATCTCCAAGTCAGTTTTTCTCTGAGATAGAATTCTTCTCTCTTGGAGACTCCTATTCTCAATACTTCTGTCTCTGATTCATTGGGTATGAGTGCCTTCCTTTTTTGTTGTTGTTGTTGTAAGTGTGTATGTGTGTGTTGTTTTGTTTGTTTTTCACTTTCTAGTTGCTGTGATATGTAGATAGGCTAATGGGAAACAAGGGGCATTCTGACATCATCTCTTTTCAAGTTCTTTAAGATGTTATTGTTTTCCATGTATGATATTATCTAGGTGATAGAGACATAAATCCAAAACACATGTGTTGAACTTCAAAGAAGCTCTCATAACCCAGACAGCCCACTTTAAATGATAAGTTCACTCTGAATCGTTTTTATGCTTGTTTCCAATTTAGGTTGAGAAATGTAATAGGAATTGCCAGATTATAACCTTTGGAAAGAACCAAAGGGAACATTTATGGGCAGTATTGGAGGTTCAAACCACAATGGAGTGTACCTTCTCTGAGTTATGTACTATTAGAAGTTGGCTAAAACTGTCCACCATGACAGCTGTTTATATCTTATCTACAATCAGGCAGAGAGAAAAATAAATAGATGTTATTGCTCAGTTCCCTTTCTTCATTTTATACTATCTGGAATAGCATCCAAGGAATAGTCATGCTACGGTGTACAGGTCTTCCCAGAACAAGATCCAGAGGCCAGTTTCACAAGTGGTATTAGACCTCACCAAGGTGACAATTAAAACTAACTAACATGGTGTTTTTGTTATATAGTTGAGAATCATCAAGGCATGGTTGGTAGCATGCTTATGGTTTTTCTTTTTCTCGTGTGTGTGTGTGTGTGTGTGTGTGTGTGTGTGTGTGTGTGTGATTAGCACCTTGTTGAGCATCAGTGAAGCCATAGGACAATTGTCAGGAATGGTAAGACACAGTTGATTCATAAGAAATTCTTTCAGTGTGTTCATAAGTAAAAGCTTTCATTTGGAAGTCACTGAAAATAAACAGGCTATTTATACAGGAACAGTGATATTGTAGTTTCTTTTATTTCTCAATGTATAAACACAATGTCAAATTAAAATAATACACCTGGACATTAAAACAAAGAACTAGTTCTGATACTGAAATATTGTTTTAAGAAAAGTCTCATAAACACATGTACAGGGCAGCTAAGGCGCTTGTCTTGACAAGCGAGCTGAGCAAAGAAAAATGATAATTGAAATCTGATCTAGGAGTTAGTTTGAAGGAATATACATTAGCACCTCTGTAGCTTTGCCTTTGCATATGTATAGGAAAAAGTCTCAAGGACGGTATAAAACAAAATGAGCATTACATGCCATCTAAAGTAAGTTCCATTTCAGCGCTTGAATGGATAAAACGCTGCAAATGGAACACAGCTGGAAAAAAGTCTAAAGAAAGATTTGAAAGAATATTAAAATGGGCCTTTAATGTCACCAAGATAATTACTTTTCTCATGAAGTAAGTGCTGTACTTTCTTGTAAAAGGAGAGGATGACACTGTTTTTCTCTCTCATAGTAGAAACATGATTTATCACAGTTCATTTATGAGAGTCTCATATTTTCTTGTCATGTTTTGACCATGATTTATTCAGAAAAAAATTTCACTTTTCAATTTAAGAGTACTGCGCTATCACACTAGTCTGTACATTTGCTAAAATTCATAACAATACACTTGGAAATAATTAAAGCTGTTTGCCTTTTTTTTTCCTGTGAAAACCATATCCTAAAAAGGGAGAAAAAGAAAAGACTTAGAATGAACCAAAGTCACACTATCTGGAAGTTGTTATCCATATTTTGACAAAGGAAGCATTCCGTTTTCATCATATCTGAACTCATTATCCTTAGATTTTTTTTATTCCTATATATCTTATATCATCGTAGTTTTATGCAAAAAAGTAAATTCATTCTTCCTGAAACTGTTCATTGTTTTAAAATGCATTTGTGATTACATGGAGTGTTTGTTCCTCAGATACATAAGAAAAATTAGCCAGTGTCAGTTCAAACACTGTAGATGAGGCATATTATCCCATAGTCTGCCTGATGTCACCTCTTTTCTGCATTGTAAAGTCATTTACATATTTATTCCAAGTGTGTTATTTGGATTATCACTAATGTTTTGAGAAGTGAACACACAGTATAAAATTAATTAATGTAAACATTTCCATGAAATAAGTATTATAGGGTTAGATTTAAATAACTTTTATTTTAAGGGATATAGGAGGACTCATGCTGTTATACCATTAAACTACATGCCAACTCATTTTTAAAAAAATAAATGTATTTATTTATTTTGCATACCAAATCTTAATCAAAAGAAGGCACCAGCAGGTTTTAACCAGTTAAACAAGGCTATAACAATTTAGGAGTATGATAAAGGTTTTATATACTGATGGTGAACATATGTTTTATACCTTGTTCTCACTTCTCTGAATCAAGTACAAGGCAACGTTTGTACATATTTGCTAAATATGTGTTCATGACCATTCAATCCTTCTTCTTGTTTGCTTCTAATACATGAGAATCTAAAAAGTGAAAACATCATATATGTCAATATCCGAACTAATTATTAATTTAAGGGCATGAATAGATATCTCTTACAAGAATGTATATATGAGAAGGTATTTACATAATTAGAAAATGAGGATCAAAATAATGATGAAAGTTTGTCTCATATAAATAATAACTACTATCAAAACAACAAAAATAATGATGGCCAGGAGGAAGAGGTCAAAAATCTTTGCACATTGTTGGCTAGAATTTAAATTGGTACAGAATTACAGAAACAGTATGGGGATTCATAAAAAAAAATAAGAATAGGAACTCCATATCATCCTGTAATCTCAGTATTGGTTATAAACTGAGTGATGATGAAATCTGTACCTTGACATGCTATTTATACTTCATTGATACTCATTATAGTATATCTACACTAAACAAGACTGTGAATGAAAATTTAAATATCTATAAATGGCTTAATGCATTAAAAATGTATGTTCTCAGAGGGGGAAAGGCCTCCCTTGGGTGGTCAACAAAGTCTGGCATAGCAAGTTAAGGCAGGGTGAGGCCCTTCCCCTGCATCAAGGCTGAGTAAGGTAACCCACAATGGGGAATGAGCTCCAAAAAGTCAGTTGATGGGGGGTGGAATGGGGGAGAAGTGGGGATCTGGGAGAAGGGGAGGGAAAGGGAACTAGAGACGGCATGTAAAATGAAAAAAAAATTATAAATAAAAAAGACACCACCCCAAAGTGTATGTCCTTTGGTATATATGCGTTTATTTGTCTTTAAAACTGAAGAGAATCGGGAATTGAGGGTTTAGCTCAGTGGCAGTGTGCTAGTAAGTGCAAGGCTCTGAGTCTGAACTTCAGCCCCAGAAAAGGAAGAAAAAAATGGATGTCCAAGCCTAGGCAATTGACAATAACATTAATGAGGACTAATTAAGATCATCTTAAGTATTCTGCTACCCATGAAAACATTTTAATATTATGCATTATTCATAGACAACTGTCCTGCTGTGTACCTTAAATACAAAAAACTTTGTTAAGTATAAGGCAGTAATTCTGAAAAATGTACTATACATAATATACTTATTGATTAAATATTCAGAATAACATAATATTGTACAAATTACAAAATGTTACACAGGTTAACTAAATTTTAACATGATTGGCACACCTATAGAAAATTTTCCAAAAAGACAAATAAAAATATTTTCCAAATATTTTAACTGTTCTATTAGTCAAATTTCTCTAGAGAAACCAACCAAAATGCACACATACATAAATATATGTAGATTTATTTTATATGAAAACTACATGAGGTAACTCTGGGTACAAAGAAGTCCTCCACTATCTACTGCTAAAAACAGGAAATTCGGTGGTGTCTAAGTGGCAAGAACATTGGTATCTGAGGACATAAAACATTGCAGAGATAGATAGATAGATAGATGATAGATAGATAGATAGATAGATAGATAGATAGATAGATAGATAGTTGATAGATAGATAATTGATAGATAGATAGATAGATAGATAGATAGATAGATAGATAGATAGATAGATAGACAGATAGAACCTTCTGCCTCTTTGCTCATCTGTCCCTTGTCCCCTCTATTTCAATTGTTTGGATAATGGCTGTTTAGTAAAGACAGATCTTCTTCATCTGTCTATTGATTCAAATGGTGATCTTTCAGAAACATTCTCAGACACACACAAAAGCAAGGGTATGCCTAAGTAACATTCACCACTCCCTCTGGCTCTCACCAGCTTTTCCACTGCATCTTCCTCACAATTTCAAATACTCCATTTATTTTCTTTTTATTTAGTTAAGTTTTGTTATACTGAGTCTACCTGGTCCTGCCCATAAATTGGTGGTCACGGAGTGAACTACAGAGGCATGGGGAACATACCAGTGCCCAAAATTCTCAAGAAAATTGACTCTCCCTCCCTCAGCAGCCTATCTGGGTATCCTTGAACTCAGGTAGGTTACCAAATACAATCAACCATCTTGTACTAAAACCCAAATGATATTTCCAAGTAAGTAAAATGCGCTTAAAATCAATTTGGACCAGAATGACTAGATCAAAATATGAAATATAAATTATAATGGTTTGTGTTTCACTCATAATAATGAATAAATGTCGTTGATATACTTGACAATGCATTTTAATTAAAAACATAATAATATATTTCAAGATAAAATTTAAAAGTTAATGGAAAGCATTAATGCAAAGGAAGAAGGGAAATAATTTAAAATGTCAGTATTTCATACAGAGAAAACACAAAAATAATAAAACATTATATTATTTTACATTTTATAGAATGTAGGATAATTTAATAGGTGAATTGATGTAGTGTGCATGTAAGACTACAAAAATAGATCCTGCAAGAGAAGTAAAGACCTATACAAATCAAAATAGAACTAAAATGAAGGATAGAAGAGAGAAGTATATCTAACTATTGGTATTTGATCACATACTATTAGAATTATATACTATTAGGTTCATGAGGAAAAAGTAATAATTTAAGCAAATTATCATGAACAAATGAAAGACAATATTTAAATATACTAAATATTATAGACTGGTTCATATATTATAAGGAATTTTAATATTAGATTAAAACTAGGCTATGGTATCATCACTGCATAAAAAGAGAAAATTGTGAAGACATATCGAAATAAAGTAATAATAAAAGTACCTCAAACAAATGAAGAGTAAATTGTATTATAATCCTAACGTTCATACAAAAGCATGGTGTCAGTGCATGAGTAAATTGTTAGATGACTCCAGAAAACACAGAGAGATCCAATTAAAATGAAAACCAGGTATATAATAATGTTAAAACTTTAAATCACTAGAGAGATGATGCATCATTCAGTTGAGGGGATGACAATTTTAAAGATAATGACTTCTAATATTACATCACAATACATTTTAAATAGATTAAGAGTATTATTAAAAATAAAACCAAAGCGCTGGAGAGTTGCCTAGGAGGGAATAGTGCTTGTTGCGCATGTGTGTAAACTGAGTATAAATTCTCAGAACCCCCTCAAAGTATATGTAGTGGCCAGCCTGTAGTCTCCATGTACAAGCGGAGGAGACACAGAATGCCCAAAGCAGCATGGCTAGCCACACTAACAGACAGGCAAACTCATACTTCAATTCATAAAACGGTAAAAATGGAAGAAGAGACTCCACATTACTTTCAGGCTTCCATACCACGCATATGTATATGCCTGTGCACCCCCATATATAAGGCTCCACACATACAAATATGCATAAATGCTGCCCCACCATACACTCATACATATACATAAAATAAATCAGAACAATGCAAGAAGAAGCTATGAATGGTCTATGCAATATTGAAACCATAGTAAAAGGAGTTCGCTTATGTAAATAAGAGATGAGAAAGAAGTAATTAAGATAATAATTAGTAAAGTATCTAGAGTAAATTTTTTTTAAATGTAGGAGCATAGCTGTACCTGGGTTGTTAGAGTACGACCGTGACTTAGCATGGTCAAAGTTCTGAGTTCAATACAGGATTTCAGAAACCAGATGTATTGACACATACATGTAATTAGGGCTGCAAAGGTGAAGGGAAGAGAATGAATAAAACAAAAATAGAAAATCAATTAAAATTTTAAAAAGATATATTGTATGAGATACTCAAAGAATTAATAAAATCTTATATTATTCAAAAGTGGGAAGTTTTTTTTAAAGGCTATCTAAATTATGAAAACAGAAACTACTAGACATAGCTACCTGGAGCACATATCAGCAAGTCATTGCCTACAGCAAATTTTCAAATGTAAAACTTTAAGCACTGAATGTTTTTTGTTTTGCTTCATTTTTTATTTTGTTTTATTTTGTGTTTATTTGCATTAGTGTTTTGGCATGGGTTTTGGGTCCCCTGGAACTGGAGTTACAGAGAGTTGTAATTATAGCTCTGTATAAGAGTTAAGATTTATTTAGATGTGTGAAAATGAGTAGCTCCTTCAAAGGAAACAGGTATTTATTTTTGAATGATGGGGAGCAGCAAGAAGAGGTCATTCAGGAGGGTGGTGGGACTGTAAATATAAGCAAAGTACAATGATAAATATGTGTGAAAATGTCATAATGAAATCTATTATTTCATATGCAAAGTAAACATTTTTAAAACTGTGGAATAATTCCTTTCTCTAAAATCAAAGTATAAAATTCAAAGGAGTACTTACTTAAATTTACTTCTCTTTACAGTTTTAAAGCATTTGATTATTTCCAATTTATCTAAAACAATCTACATGTATTGTAATTAAAATTGGGTACAATCAGCAAAAATTTAATCTACTTCAGCATTTTCACAAGTGGTTAAAAAAACAGTGGTGTAGCTTAAGAGATGTGTGAAGGACAAATACAGAGCAAATGAAAAGATTTTTTTTCAAATGTTCATTAAGGCATTAATGCATAGAGGCAATGTCCACTGACTGAACAGGCTAGTTCTTGGATTAAAACTAATCAAATCTCTTTGCATAGTTAAGAATGGGCCTGGGGTAACTTCTTTGCAACTCAAAGAGACCTCCCTTTGAATATTTTATGAAATAGATATTTTGGATGCTGTTTAATTCATAAGGGAAAAAAGACATGTTTTGAACATAGCATGGGGTATTTTGTTCATTTTGAAACTCATATTTTTATGTGCAGAAACACCACTTAACCACAGTTGTGTGAATTATTTTCTAAGAGTTTTCTATTTGTTTCTTTCCCCTTGAGTTAGGAGGCTACTTACTATCAAGAAGAGATTGTTCTTCCTTTTCCCATGATACCCTCATCTCTCATGGTATCTCCCTCCTGCCCTCCCACTCCGTCCCTGTTCCAGTTTGACCCTCCCATTTCCCTATGTTCTCATTCCCCACTCCTCGCCCTCTGCCACCCCCCCACACCCAGTCTGCTCATGTAGATCCCACCCACTTCTCCTTCACTTGGTCATCCATGTGTCCCTCCTAGGGTCTTTCCCAGTTGGCTAGCCTTTCCCGAGCTGTTAGTTGCAGTCTGGGTGCTGGGAAGGCTCTCAGGAACCCACAAGAATGACACAACCTTGGACTGCTGGCAGTGGTCCAGAGGGTCCCTGGACTGGTCTACTCTGGTGACCAGTCTAGCGAATACTCTATCATCATAGAGCCTTTGTCCAGTGACTGATGGAGGCAGATGCAGAGATCCACAGCCAGGCGCCAGGCTGAGCTCAGGAATTCAATTGATGAGAGAGAGGAGTGATTCTGCAGGCATGGAACTTGGAGATCATAACGGGAAGAAGTACAGAGATGACCTTATTGGAGGCCCATGGACTGTAGACTAGTGGCTGTGGAGCCCCCATGGGACTGGACTAGGCCCTCTGGATACAGAAGACGGTTGTTTGGCTCTAAGTGTTTGGGGAGCACCCAGGCAGGGGGATTAGGATCCGTCCCTGGTGCATGGGCAGGCTTTTGGGATTCAAGTGCCTATGGTGCGCAGGCAGGCTCTGCACACTCCCCATAGGAGACCTTGATTTGAAAGATGTGGAGAAGTGGGGTGGCTTGGGAGGGAGGGCTGGGAGATGGGAGCAGGGAGGAGATGGGATCTGTAGGTGGTGTGTAGAGTGAGTAGAAAATTTCTTAATAAAGAAAAACGGGGAAAAAAAGAGATTGTTCACCATTAGGAGGCAGAAGGACTGTAAGAACCTGAGATGATGGTAGACTTCCAGAAAAACTCCTTGCCAGACACAACAGCATTGGAGCACATATGAGCTCACAGACGGTGAAAGCAAATAGAATACTTGCACAAGTTCAAACCAGTCAAAATCCCAAACAGGAAAAAGGGGAATAGGAATAAAGCCCCTCGCTTTACCGATAGCTATTTGCAAGTGACAGCTGTGGGAGGCTAGCAAGCAGTTATTTTAAATGAGGTGACAAGGAGTGTACCAACCACACTCCAACACAGGGCAAATACTCATGGCTGGCCGACACAAAAGGACTCTATCTTGGTTTGGTTTTGGTTTTGTGGTTGTGACTTTTGGTACTTCTTTATTTGGGGGAAAGAAAGAATATGAGGTAGAGTGGGAAGGGAAAACAGAAATCTTAAAGAGGGGAGCAGAAAGAACATGACCAAAATTTATAGTATGAAAAATTAAAAACATAAAGAACCATTCTACTATATATCATAATTGAAAAGTTGCAAATATATTATAATCTCAAAATGAAATGAAGAAACTTTCCTTACTAATATGTGGTATTATAAATATTAATCACTCCAAAGATTGGTTATGAGGTTATGATTATAATAAAATTCATACCTCTTTATTCTCTTTTATTAAAAGTAATTTTTTATATAAAATATATCCTGATTACAGTTCAACTCCCTCTACTCCACCTGGTTCCTCCTCCTCTTCCCTTTTTTCCCACACAGATCCACCTCCTATGTGTCTCATTAGAAAAGAAGAGGCTTCTAAGAAGTAGCAAAAAAGCATAAAACAAAAAAAAAATGAAATAAGCGAAAAGAAAAATCATCACATCTAAGTTGGACAAGGCAAACCAACAGAAGGAAAAGAGATGTCAAAAGAATCAGAGACCCACTCATTCACACACTCAAGAGTCCCATAATAAACAGGAAACCATAATATATATGCAGAGTTCCTGGGAGAGACTTGTCTAGGCCATGTGCTGGGTGCTTCAGTCTCTGAGTTCATAGAATTGCTCAGCTGATTTAGAAGGCCTTGTCCTCCTTGTGTCCTCCATCCCCTCTGGCTCTTACACTATTCTGTCTCCTTTTCTACTGGGGTCCCTGAGCTCATAGGGATGGGATTTGGTGGAGACATCCCTTTTAGAGCTGTGTGTTCCAAGGTCTCCCTCTCTGTGTGTAATGTCTGTCTGTGGATCTCTGTATTTGTTCCCATCTGCTGTAGAAGGAGGCTTTTCTGATGGTTAAATAAAGCACTGATATACTAGCATAGGAAAATATCATTAGGGATTATTTATCGCTGCTGTTTTTAGACTACTGGTATTTTGTTTGACCATGGATATGTGGGCTATCTGATCTCTAGTTCATGGTCACCCAAGCAGTGTTGGATATGGGTTCCATGTTTTGGAGTGGGCCTTAAGTCAAATCAAACAATAGTTGGTTACTTTTACTATCTTTGTGCCACTATTGCCCTGACATTTTTCTGGCAGGATATATTGTACAATAGTGGTTGTATCTGGGTTGTCGTTTATGTTTTTCTTCTCTGTATGCTCCGGCTCGAACTCTCCATGTTCAGTTAGTTGTGTGGATGTTGTCCTCTACAGTGGGGCCTTGCTGTCAGTTCCTGGAGGGCAACATGCTCTCTTGGCACACCTGAATATTTTGGGGATTTCCATGAGACCCTTTTGGACAACAACTTAATTGAACTTAATTGGATGTAACCAAGTCCTAGTCCTTGAAGCTTTGATTGGTGCCAGAGATGGCCATGGGGACTCTCTCCCTCATTTTTTGGAGAATTTCACTTCACTGGTTTCTATACCACCCCTCAAATCCCCTTAATTCTCTCCCTGAATTCACTCCCTCCAAACTGAACCATATCCCCTTCCCCTCACCACCTGATCCTCTTGTTCTCATTCCCACCTACCCCTAGTCCACCCATAAAATCTATTCTATTTCCTCCATCCCACAGAAATCTATGTCCATTCCCCCCAGTCCCTTCCTTTATACCTAACCTCTGTGGGTCTTCAGAGTATATCTTGATTATTTGTTTAATGATTAATATCTACATATAAGTAAATACATATCATACATATCTTTCTGGGTCTGTTACCTCACTCAGGATGATTTTTACTAGTTGGATCCATTTGCCTGCAAATCTCTTGCTTTTTTTTTCAGCTGAGTAATACTCCATTGTGTAAATACAACAGCTTTTCTTTATCCATTCTTCTGTTGTGGACATATAGGTTGTTCCATGTTCTGGCTATAATGAATAAGCAGCAATAAACATGATTGAGCAAGTGTCCTGATGGTAGGATGAAATGTATTTGGGGTATATGCCTAAGAATGATATAGCTGGATTTTGAGGTAGATCAATTCCCTTCTTTTTGAGAAACCACCACACTGATTTCCAAAGTAACTGTACAAGTTTTCACTCTTAATAGCAATGGAGGAGTGTTCCCCTTGCTCTATATCCTCACCAGCATGAGTTGTCACTTGTGTTATTGATTTTAGTCATTGTGAATGGTTTAAGATGGAATCCCATAGTTTTGATTTGCATTTCCCTGGTGGCTAACAATATTGAACATTTCTTTAAGTGGTTCTCAGCCATTTGAGTTTTCTCTTTGAATTCTGTTTAGATTTGTGCCCTATTTTTTTTGGATTATTTGTTTTTCTTATATCTAGCTTATTGAGTTCTTTATATATTTTGATATTAGTCCTCTATCTAATGTGGAGTTGGCAAAAAACTTTTACCATTCCGTGGGCTGCTATTTTGTCCTAATCATCTTATATTTGCCTTACAGAAGCTTTTAGAATTCTTTCACAGCCAACTAAGTAAACCTGTCACATTTATTGTTAGCATAGAATTCCCTAAGAATGGAATTGAAAGATGTTAAAAAAAAATTATTGCAATACTGCAATTTACTGTATTACTTCAAGAGATGGTTTTAAAAGTCTCTAAATATAGTTATCAAAATAAATCCTTTGAATTTAACATCAATTAGACATGTTTCTCTTTTGTGTGAGTGCAAGTCTGTTTGGATGTATTGTCTGTGTGTGAATTGGGGAGCATGTATGTACCTGTGTTATGCCTAAGAAGTCTTCAACATCATTCCCTAGGTGCTGTCTACATTGCTTTTGAGGCTCAGATTCCTACTTGTCTTGAACTCACCAATTAGGCCAAGATGACTGGCGGCGAGTGAGCCTCTGGGATCCACCTGTATCCACCTCCAATCCTGGGATTACAAGAGGACACTACCAAATTCTGCTCTGTATAGGAGTTCAAGGACGTAAACTTGGATACTCAAGTTTTCAAGGCAAACAGTTAATTGACTGAGATATTTGCCCAGAACCACATAAATTGTTGTCCATCCTTGCTATTTCACATGTGATTTTTCTATGATGCAACAAATCCCTTTGAGAAGCCCTTGTATAGCCATGCTTCCAGTTATTGTGATAGCTTTCTTAGTATATTGTTTTCTATGATTTAAACGTTAGGTTTATTAAAACACCTAGTTAAAAATATTTCAGGTGTATTGTATTCCTCATAATGAGGTAGAATATGAATTTGAGCATTTCATAGATTAAAAGAATCTCTGTGTTAAAATGTTAAAAATATTGCTTCTCCAAACATACATTTTATGAATTATAGCCACTCAACCATAACGTCTACCTAGTCTCAATTCCACTCAGCTGTTCCATATACGTCACACGTAACATGTGCAGATTCAAAGTCCTTTGCTATTCTTAAATTTTCTGTTTCCAACATCAAGGTTACTTGTCATAGCATTCAAAACTTCGTTTTATTTCTACTCTCACCAATTTCTTTATCTTAACTATCAAAAGACACATGCAATGTCAATGATTCTCAACACTGTAAGAACATACCTAGTCATGAATCTTTAGCTTAAGTGATGCCCTCATAAGGTCATGAAGAGACTATGTTTTATAAAAAGCCAGAATCTGCTCTTCTCTTGCTCTGGCTATTTTTATTATCATCTGCTACTGTTTTAATACTTAATTAGTTGCAAGCTTATCTTAAGAAATAATAAGTATATTCCAAATAATTTTCTATCGTGCCCATAATTACAAAAAATACTGTTTTCTTTATCTAACTACTACTGAAACTCGTAATTCTTCAATGTCATACATTCTTCAATGTTTTATGAGAAATGACATTATTTTATACTGTTTGTGTTTTGCACACACACACAACTCACAAAAACTATCACATGCAAAATCATGCACATACACACAAACACACATGCAGTTCACTATTTGCAGGGGTTTGACTTCTAATAGTATCTCTTTACCATATCTCTTGCTTATTTTTTATTTTGTTATTTTCTATAGAGATTTCATTCGTTGTACAGTGGGTAGTGTTGCTTTCAATACTTCTGTCCATTGTATAAACTTCTACTTCAATGTGGAAAACAAAATAACTATACTTCTCTATGTAGCATAAGACAAATCTCACTTCTAAGGCCCATTAAAATTTATAAATCTTTTAAAACCCACATTTAACCAGTGAGAAGTTCTTTTACATATGCATTAAAATGTTTGACTCTAAGCATCTTATTTACTAGTTATAATCAGCTTTGGCACTGCCTTTAATTCAATTTCTCTTGGACTATCATAATCTTGAAATATCATAGGTGTGAAAATAGATATAAAGTCACTTGCATTTTATGTTATTTTTAAACTACTAGCACATGTTGCTATTTTCATTTTCCTATTTCCTTTATATCAAATAAAAGTAATTATTTTGTTAAAAGTGTTATATTTGAAAATGAATGGCCACTGCACTTGTTGAAAATATTTTACACCTTCAGTTACCATTTAATCTATGTGCAGATATGATTCCGCTGAAATTACAATTCCAAATTGTCTAAAATTAATCTGTGGAATCATTTTAAACTTTTGCTATCAAGTTTTCTAGCCAGAATGATCAGTGGTCCTCATATACATAAAATGAATTTCTTGTAATAATTTAATTATTTTAATAATTTTACTAATTGCATTTTTAAATATTTGTAAATTCTTGTAAATAGAAATATGATTTTATTATCATTATGTTTAGTTTATTTACAACTATTCTTCATTTTCACTTTGAATAGCTTAGCCATTTATAAATGTATTTGTATTTACTTGGGAAGTACTTACTTTTCACGTATTATGAATCAGGCCCTGTTCTAATGCTAAGAACAGGGAGGGTCATGTGACACTGTTGCTGCTTTTTGGAAGCTCACATTGCACTTGAGAGACAGATGTAAGAAATAGTGAATGAACATCACACCATTAGAGAATACAGTATGGAAAAGGGTTTAAGGCAGAAGGTATGAAAATAATGATATCAACCTGGGAGCAATTTGGTTACAATTATAAAGGAAATTAAGAATTTCATATCTTCATTTTTACTGATTTATTGAATTATCAAATTAATATTTTAAATGTATGTGTGCGACTGAGTGTGTGTATAGCAGTATGTGCATGCAGAAGCCTGCAGAAGTTAGAAGTGGACATTGGATTCCCTGTAACTGGAGCTACAGATAGTCATTAGCTGCTGAATGGATGGTATAAACCAAACCTGGGTACTGTGCCACAGCATTAAGCACTTCTAACTACTGAGCCATTGCTACATCACTTAATTTAAAAGTATTTTTGTTAGTCATCTACTATGTATGTTTAAAAGATACATTTTATGCTAACTTATTTCAAAGGTCATGCCCTTACATTTTTTTCATTTATTTCTCTAGGGTCATGCTTTCCTGTATAATGTTTTCCACACACACACACACACACACACACACACAAATCCATCCCAGTCTGATGATGTGCAGCTCCTTAATAGGATCTGATTATTTGAGATTCGAGATGTAACATATGCTTTGATTACTATATATTTTTAAGTGACACACAGCACAGTAGAACATAATTTAAGATCATAAGAATAACAATAAACCATTAATGACAAGTTGCATAATCTCTTTGAGGTTTCCTATACCATTCTCTTAGTCAAGTCATAAGTAGATGGCATTGTGACATGTTTATAGATAAGGATTCCAAAATATAGAAAAGTGAAAAATTGACCAAATCCTTTAAATGTGTACACTAACAGTAGATATCTCAGACTAGCTGACTTATTGAACCCTGTGAACACATTTTAATTCTATTTTATACTGTCCTTAAAAATATATATGGTGTGCAGTTTTTGTGTTTTGTGTGTGTTTTGTTTTGTTTTTACTTTTGTTTTGCCCTGGTCTTTAGGTTTTTTTGGAGGAAGTATTAATGGATATCATACCACGAAATTAATTTTCTTCAGAAGAATTAAGGAAATATACATGACACATAATTCTCAGCTTAAAAACTTCAGTTCTTAAGCAACTAGTAAGTTAAGTAGTTCTTCCTTAATGTGCAGCTACAACTTTTATCTATTGAAAATCTCCTCTCCTTTATACATCTCTCCACTTCTATTTAATTTATTATTCTCAGGGGATATTGGTGAGAAATGGAAGCAAGCAGTGTAACTGCCATTAACATCGACATTCTGGCAAGTCTCCTTTCGAGTAATTGCATGGTCTAGAATTCAGAAATATTATGTTCCTTACTAATAAATCATTGTTAATTAGCACATTAATGGAAATGATTAATTTAATCTAGAGAGCCTGGTAGAAGCATCAGAGACATGGATTTTCCTACTAAATATAGGCAATGCCATTTTAAATTTTTCTATGGATTATTTATGGGAATTTCAAGCTGACGCATTAATAGAAAGTAACACACAGGTAGATTCAAAGAGAAAAGTGATATGAGAATTTTACAGCCAAGACATCCACATTTAGATCTGAGAACCAATTCTGGTCTTTTCTTACCCAAACAATCCTTTTCTTTCTCTTTTATTATAAATAGATTATTTTCTCATTCAGTACCTCCTGACTACAATTTACTAACTCCCTACTCCTTCCTGTCGCTCCCCACCTCCCCTCCACTCTGGGTCCACTTCTTTTCTGTCGCCCATTAGAAAAGAACAAGCATCTAAGAGACAACAACAAAACTTAACAGAATAAAACATAATAATATAAAATAGGGCGGTGGTGGTGCATGCCTTTAATCCCAGCACTTGGGAGGCAGAGCCAGGCAGATCTCTGTGAGTTCGAGGCCAGCCTGGGCTACAGAGTGAGTTCCAGGAGAGGTGCAAAGCTACACAGAGAAAGCCTGTCTCGAAAAACCAATATATATATATATATATATATATATATATATATATATATATATATATATATATATATATAAAAACTATCCCATTGGAGTTGGACAAGGCAAACCAACAGAAGGAAAGAAGACTAAGAGAAAGCACAAAAATCAGAGACCCACTTTTTCACACTCTCTGGAGTCCCATAAAAACACTGAACTGAAAGTCATAATATAGATGGAGAGGACCTTGTGCAGACCCAGATAGGCCCTGTGCATACTGCTTCAGTTGGTGAGTTCATATGAGTCTTATTCAGATGATTTAGACGGCCTTTGTTCTTGGTGTCCTCCATCCTTTCTGGCTCTTACATTCTTTCTGCCTCCTCTTCTGTAGGGTTTCCTGAGCTGTGAGGGAAGAGATTTGATGGAGATATCCCACTTAGGGATGTGTATTCCAAAGTCTCTCCCTCTCTGTGTAACGTCTGCTGCAGGGGACATTCTTCATATTCCTTCATATAGACAACAACATACTGATTAATTCACTATTTAATGACACTCAAAAAAGGAGTGGGGAAGCTGTGTGGGTTGCACACACACACACACACACACACACACACACACACACACACAAAGGGAGAGCAACAAAAAGAGAAAACTACACTGATTTAGAAGAATGTGCATCATGATTAGTATGAATTGAAAGAAGCATTTGCATATTTTCAAAATGACAGAAGGGTACTCATAATCTATGAGCTTTATAAGAGAACCATTGTAGCTAGAGTTTTCCTGCCTGGCCCACCTCAGGACAAATCTCTCTCACCCGCCAGTCCCACAGCCGCTCAGACCCGACCAAGTAAACACAGAGACTTATATTGGTTACAAACTGTATGGCCGTGGCAGGCTTCTTGCTAACTGTTCTTACAGCTTAAATTAATCCATTTCTATAAATCTATACCTTGCCACGTGGCTTGTGGCTTACCGGTACTTTACATCTTCCTTGTCCTGACGGCGGCTGGCAGTATCTCCCTCACCCAGCTTCCTGTTCTCTCAATTCTCCTCTCTGTTAGTCCTGCCTATACTTCCTGCCTGGCCACTGGCCAATCAGTGATTTATTTATTGACCAATCAGCAACACATTTGACATACAGACCATCCCACAGCAAACCATGGTAAGAATTACATCAGTAGGAAACTAACAGTGTAATCACGGGATTAAAAGTCTCTTTCAGGGAGGATAAGAACAACCTTGACAGGTTGACAAATTGTCCTGGTGATGATGAAAACAAACTGACAAGCGTCTATGAAAACTTCAAAACATAAAAGAACAAAATAATAGGCCTGGATGAAATTACTGAAAGTGGGCTTTCTCCTTTCAATAATTATTTAGGTGCATTCTTATTTGGGAAGCTTATGTTTGCATATTGAACTTCCTGACTCATGTTAGTTTATTTTCTTATGATTAAAAGCTTTCCATTGGGGGATGGGGATTTAGCTCAGTGGTAGAGCGCTTGCCTAGCAAGCGCAAAGCCCTAGATTCGGTCCTCAGCTCTGAAAGAAAAAAAAAAAAAAAAGCTTTCAATTGGATTCATCTTTAGCATGGTCAGTTGCACGTATATACATGTGGGTATATGCTTTTCCTGGGAGTTCCCATTTGCAAATTGAGGTTTGAATATATTTTTTCTTAGACCCAAAGACTTTATACTTGTTCTGGTGGAGTTTTAAGTTATTATTTGACTCAAGAAAGACAACATTGGAGAAAAGGTCTTTACTCTTGGACTCCATCTCCTGTCTTTCCACAGCATAGTCCCAGAGCTAATGAGTGGCATTCATTGAATTCTCACTTTACAGATTCATGTGTCAATGTGTCAGATCAACATGCATTTTTATTTATTTCATTATATAATGATACATGCTGTTGTATATTTTAATATTTATTTATTGTTACTCTTAGTAGTAATAGCAGTATTGCATGTGTTTCTGCATGATGAAAAGGTGTGAGTATGGGCAAACATGTGTACCAAGGTGTGAATGTGTAGGTCAGAAGTTAACTTTGGGAGTTGGTTTTGTTCTTCCATTGTGGGATTTGTGGACGGCACTGAGGTAGTCAGGATTTTGAAACAAGAACTTTTACCTACTTTGCTAGTTTTATGCCATGAGAAATGTGCTTTTTAAGTAGACTAATATTCTGCTTTGTAATATCTTAGAAATGTGCATAATGAAGAACTCGTCATCTTTATGGTTTGACTATGATTTATATATATATATATAATTCAGTTATATGTTTCTTCTTTTTCAATAAACCTCATTATTAAATAAAAAAGTGAATATTTGAGTACTTTATTCAGGAATCACCAGAAGACAGAACTAACAGAATATGTGGTTATATAGTTTGGACAAAATCCCACCATACATCAAGAATGGCATGGCCAGATGAGGCACAGGCATACAGTAGGCTGTGTTTATTTGGTTTGTGTAAACATACTCTATGATGTTTGCAAAATGACAAAATTGCCCAAGGACACATTTCCCAGAACATAATTTATTATAGCCACCTTCTTGTTTCCTTCTATTGCAGAACACAAACAAGTTCTGGTATCATTTCTCATTTTATAAATATATGAGGCCTTTAGAATCCTTCCTCCCACACACATATGGTCTGAAACACCTGAATAAAACTCCCTAAATAAAACAATCATAAGAGGGATGGGGACTAAGTTTTACATGTATAACTCTTGACAAGACAAAATCCTTCCACAGTATTCCTGCCTCTATTTCAAAGTCATGCTCATATCACATATCAAATTTGTTTATTCCATTTCAATAGCCCCAATTCTTAATTCATTGTTATCAACTCTAAGTTCTGAGGTCAGTCTAATATATTATTACCTACTCAGTTATGTGTGAGGCTCAAGGCAAAACGTTTATCCCGATCTAAAATAAATTCTCTAGTTTAAGATGTGAAGTCATACAGGCTACGCACTTCAGAAATACAATGTGGGGAAAAGCTATGAATACATTCCCACCCCTCAAAATGGAGGGACAGGTTGAGAGAGAACGAGAGAGTGAGAAAAAGAGAGAACAAGGAAGGGAAAGGGAAAAGGAGGAAGGGAGGAAGCAAAGAAGTATAGAAAGAAGGACCTTAAAAGAATCAACAAAAGTCCACAACCTAGTAAGAAAAATTTCACTTTAAACTTCAAAAATCATCCCAACTGTCCTGATTCCTTGCCTTCCAGACTTCTGGACTCTTCAGAGGAGGTGATCCTAGCCCTTTGGTTCTCTGGGTATTCGTCACACTCCTAGAACACCTTGTGATAAGAGGATCTACCTGTAGAGCAGAAAGACTACTTCTATGACTGCCGCGCAGCCAAAATCTTCTATGGTTTGATCATATGGGACATATGAAGTCACAAGCACTCCCCAGTTTTGCTTATAGTGTTTTAACCCATGGTATTTTCAAAAGATAGTATTTCTGTAGTGCTACTTCATGTCTACTTTTGGCTTCTGCTTAAATGACTAATTAAGTACTTGTTCTAAACTTATGGTCTTTATTCAATAGCTGTGCAACCTCACTTTTATGTTCTAGAACACATTTTTCATTTATTTTGTAATAGAATCTCAAAAAAAACCTTCATGTTCTATTTCCCATTCAGATAACAATCACTTTTTTAGAACTTGTTTTTGTCCTACCAAATTTTACTGTGGAGAGAAAAGGGCTTGTGTTTCAAATTCTGTGATTGGCTTTGAAATCTCTACTAGATATTTAATTTCTTCCAAGTTCTGCCTTTCACAAAGCAACAAAATGTAATTACAAATGTGGTTTCTAGTTTACTTTTCCTCGTATATACCTAATAGGTCACCAGAATTTCATGCAGTGTCTATGTTACTGGAGTGAACCTCAAACCTGCACTTGCCTTTCTGCTTCCCCAGTTCCGAGCTACAGATTTAGGAATTTTTCACATAAAAATAAGTTTTCCTATGCCACAGTTGCTCTCAAACAAACAAACTGAGGCTTATGTTAATTATAAATGCTCAACCAATAGCTCAGGCTTGTTACTAGCTAACTCTTATATTTTAAGTTAACCCATATTTTTTTATCTCCCCTCTGCTATGCAGTTTGTAGCTTTACCTGTCCTCTAACATGTCCTGCTCCCTCTGTGGCTCCTTGTGACTCTCTCTGACTTCCGTTCTTTCTCCCTGTATCCTACATTTGATCACCCCACCTACATGTTTTGCCTGGCTATTGGCCAATAAGCTTTTATTAGTCAATGAGAGTAATACATATTCATAGTGTACAAAGGGATTGTTCCACAGCATTTTCCCCCTTTTGTTTAATTAAAACGGAAGGTTTTAGCCTTAACATAGTAAAACTGTATATAACAAAAACACTGTCATATGTGATAAAATATTTCTTTACTCTATTATCAAGCAAAATCCATGCACAAATATTAAAGGACAAATGGGGAACCTGTATCGAGTCACAAGCCACTGCTCCTTCCTCGCTTGAAAGGGCTGCCTCTCCCTGGGTCTAGTCCATCCCTAATAAAACCCTGCCTCTTTGGTCAAAATGCTCCTCTCATTTGGCTAGCAGACCAGTGACAGAATACCCATAACATTTCCCTCTTTGTCTAATTAAGAAGGAAAGGTTCTAACTCTAACATAGCAAAACTATAGGCAATAAGGATTATTATCAAATATTGTCCAAAAGAAAAAGAAAGGAAAAGTAATAACCCAAACAAAAATGAAAACACATACAAGAACAATTACCAAGTAAGAATTACATTTTCAATGTCCAGTCCCTCAGTAATCGGCAAATTTATAGAGATTACTCCATCAGCTCTCCTCTCCTGAAAAGTCCAAAGTTTTGTACCTAATATGCCTTTTGCCAAGATTCAGGAGAACTGTAACTGTAACTTTCTAGTCTTCAACACCATCAAAGCCCTGAGAAGGAAATAATATTACCTAACTAAGCAGGAAGTGCAAACAAGTGACTTCCAAAAAAAAAACTATGAGAAATAACAGAAACAGCTGGCTGCCTGAACAGTCACCCAAGGTTCCTCTGCAAGGTTGGGACATCCATCTTATGCCTAGGCCTAGAATATCTGGCAGACTTTTTTTCAGAAGCAGCAAATTTTGAAGGACTGTCCTATGCTGTCTTGGAAAAGTTTGGTAGTCTCCTTCCTTTGTATCTTGCTTGTCCAGCTTGGACAGTGTACTGTCAGCTGTTACAAAAATGGCACCTTCCTGCCCTAATGGCTAGCTTATTTCACAAAGAAAGCAAACTCCATATGGAGTCACTTCGATGCTCACCATCTTCTTTAGAAGTAGGTTGGTGCTGCCAGGAACAGACTCATCTCATGTGGAGAAGTCTAAGTCACTAAAACATTTAAAATGTCATATTCTGTAGGTCCCTGAAGTGTTCAAAGATTATCTATCTATCTGAAATATATCTTTGTATACCTAGAAAATCTAACTAGCATGACTATAAGCTTAATGGTTATGGGTGACTACTAACCTGTACTTCTCTATCCTAAATAGCTTTTAAAGACTAAAACTTCATATTGCATAAATTAACAAACTTTATAGGTATGAGCTGTAAAGTTAATACTTTAAGCAAAAATAGAAACAGGTGTACAGTATAAGAAAAATTACCTCAAATTTCTAATAATACACAAAGATATCTTAAAGAGAGGTAGAAACGTATATACAGCGTAACAAAATAACCTTAAATTCACATCAATATACAAAAATATCTTAAACAGAATTAGAAACATATACACAGTATAACAAAAATAATCCTAAATTTTTCTCAATATAAAAAAATCCATACCAATGTAAATGATTTAAAACTAGTAGTTGCTTTTTTACTTTGAAAGTAGATTCAACAATCTACTTTTTTCTTCCTATCATACCTATCCTATCTCCTTTTTTCATTTAGAGAGAGATCTTTGAATCTGACTCCTTTGGTTGGTTTTTTCTTTTATTAACCATGACTGATAATTTGTAAACAACCTCCTCTAAATAAAGACAAACATTCATAAACCATTTTCTTGGAAATGTGGGTATAGTTTTCTAGACTACTTCCTATTGATTGGGGATGCTGGTAATCTTTGAGGGAAACTTGAGAAAACCAGGATAATTGTTAAATTTTGGCTGGAATAGTTGGTGAGACTGGATCATCTCAGCTAGCAACCTTGAGGCTGTTCTGGATGCAGAATCTGAGAAAACTGCAACAGAGGCATTTTAAGATGTTAGATCACCTGGGCCACTTGTTTTTCATTGGTATCTGGCCCCCTTTTTCAGAAATACTTATCTGTATTAATACAAGTATAGATTTACATTGTACACAAGTCAGTCAAAGATAATTTTTTTGTTTTGTTTTGTGTTTGAGAAGGTAAAATATGCATTCTGTCTCTTGTTCTTTTAGGTTTATTTTTTATGTCTGAATTCAGGATAGTCAGGGGGTCTTTCTTGATCAAACCTTATTTTCCTTTACCTGGAATTAATACACAGTTTCTCATTTCCTGTGGAAATACAAACATAACCTCTCCTCCAAAGTAACATATCTTTTGACTTAAATTTTGAAGTCAAGATATTTTCAAAATATATAGGTATATTTAATCTATCAGCTTTTATAACCCAGTGTCTCTTAGCAGCCCCAAACTTCAAAGACAATACAATAAAATACAGTATTCAGACTCTGTGCATTTTCCATCTCTATGTGTTTTTTTATATTATTTACTCCCTTTTTAAGGATGTTATTTTATTATTTTAAAACTATAATTTTTAATCTATGACTGTATATGCTCTTTCTTTTCTCTTTCAAGTCTATATACACTTTTTGTTGTTGTTTTGTTTTTTGAGACAGGGTTTCTCTGTGTAGTTTTGGTGTCTGTCCTGAATCTTGCTCTGTAGACCAGGCTGGCCTGGAACTACAAGAAATCCACCTGGCTCTGCCTCCTGAGTGCTGGGATTAAAGGCATGCACCACCACCACCCAGCATCTACGCACATTTTTTAAAACAATGTGACCCATTTAGAGGCTGGTTTTTGTCTGAATCTGTCATTACTGTGTATCTCTTTCATTTTTTTTTTTGACTGTATGAGCCTTTAAACTGGGACTTATCTGTACTGTGGCCAGCATGAAAGATTGCAGGAACCTATCACTGGCTCTGGCAGATCAACCCTGGAGCCCATAGTCAGGGGATGCATCTCTGTTCTACAATCCTCATGAAAGCCGTGAACTAGGAAGCTGCTCTTGCTTTCATTTCTCTGTGTATAAAATGCTTCCCTTGTTTTTAAAGCTGTTTCAGGCTTTATGTGGATGTGCATGTCCCAAATTAGGTGCCATATGTAGGATGAGTTTTCCTGACCCACAGCCACTCTCAAATAAACTCACTGAGGCTTATATTAATTATAAAAGATCAGCCAATAGCTCAGGCTTGTTACTAGCTAACCCTTAAATTTTAAGTTAACCCATATTTCTTATCTATCCTCTTCCACCTGGTGGCTCATGGCTTTACCTGTTCTCCAGCATGTCCTATTCCTTCTATGGTTCCTCATGACTGTTTCTGACTCTACCCTTCTTTCTCCCTGTATCCTCAGTTTGATCACCGGCCTATACATATTGTCTCAATATTCACCAATCAGCTTTTATTAGTCAATGAGATTAATACATATTTATAGTGTACAAAATGATTGTTCCACACTTCTCTATAACCAGTTCTTTTTGCCCCTTTCTTTTCTTTTTATTCTTCTCTCATACTTTACATCCCAATCATAGTTTCCCCTTCCTCCCTTCCCCCATTTATCTGTCCCCCACATACCCCCCCCTTTCTCCCAACACCAACTCCCCCTCCATCAACCCTCAGAAAAGAGCAGAACTCCCAGGGACATCAACCAAACATCATATAACAAGCCACAATAAGACCAAGCACATACCATTCCATCAACCTAGACCAGGCAACCCAGTAGGAGGAAAAAGGTCTCATAAGCAGGCAAAAGAATCAGAGACACCCCCACTCACTCTGTTAGGAGTCCCACAAGAGCACTAAGCTACTGAGACATAAAATATGTTCAGAGGACCTAGGTCAGACCCCTACAGCTTATTGGTCAATATTGAGACAATATGTATAGGCCGGTGATCAAACATTAACCATTATGGAATGGCTATATTAATGTTAGTGTATCAAATTAAACATTTTGAATAATAAAAAAATAATTTTAGTTTTTAAAAAAGTTGGACAAGAGAAATATTTTCACAAAGTCATTCCAAGTGAAGGAAATAATGTTAAAATGATGTGTAAATATATAAATTGTGTTCCATGTAAAAGATTGATATTAATGCACAAGGATATAAAATGTTATAAATATTTATGAATAATATACATACAAAAGTAAATGCAATAAAATATGAATGCAAACTATTACATATGATATGAAGTTGAGATATTAAATTTTTATTTTAATATTAATAATTGCTATTTTTGGAGACATATATTATCACTTATTTGCTGATATTCTTCCCTAAATCCCCAAATGATTTCTAATACAGAATTTCCTTGAGTTTCTAAATAATATTTTTTATTTTTCTAAAAGGAAAATATAATGAGATAAGACATTTAGAAACTTTATTTTCTAGCCATTAATGTACCAAATTAGTTTGTGTTATATAAATTATGGATATATCTTAGTTGTATCATGTTAAAAACAATGAAGAATGGAAAAATCTAATTTAGAATTATTGCTAAATTCTAATTTATATGCTTTCTTCTCCCACTTCATTAGTAGAATTTTGAAATCATAAATATCTCAAAAAAGTCCAAATAAAACTAATATTTATAACTTCAATATGTTGAACACAAATTCAATAACATGTACTTTTTAAATGGCAGAGTTGGAAATATAAAAAGGCCCAATGTTGGTTCCAAATGTTTTACTGAATAGTCAAGAGATTTTTAACCCAAATAGACTGTCATTTTCATTATCAGCAAACAAATTGTTAGACAAGTCATTCTCTACTTATTTCACATGGATTTTGTGAGAAAGAAGCACTATAATGTATGCAGGTTACTTGAAAGTAGGGTTTATGCAAACCTTTTGACAATTTAATAAATGATCACAGGGAAGCAATGAAAACAATCAGTAAATTCTATTGAAAAGTTGAAACAAATAATTAAGTAGCATATGAGGGAATCCAAATAAACTAATTTACTTTCCTTTGGGCTTAATTAATGTCTCATACTCATGTACTCCTAATAATCACTAACAAATTAGTTTACCTCCTCCCTAATGGCTTGAAGAACATAGACCATTTGATCAAATACTTCATTAGCAAATATTAAATTTTTCTTATTTTACCAGAGTATGCTATCAACTCAATACAAGTAGCCTGAAAATATACTAGATTCTGTAACTTTGGATGGGATCTGAATCACAAACATATTTTTCATAATTATTGCATTACATTAAGTGAACAGTGTAAATATACATACAAATACAATGCATAAGTCTGATGACTATAGCAAATAGAACCATTGCAAAAATAGTAAAATCAAAAAGTTTTAATAATTTCAATGCAGTACTTATCTCTGTGTCTCTGACAATCAAGACTGAAAACTAATTTGTTTCTTGAATTCTCTTTTGTCAACAAAAATCACAGGTGGTTTTAGTCAGCTCTCTAGCCTCTCCTAATCAGAAAATATTCTGATAGTTTTTAATAACTTGTGTGTCAATGTTTGGATATTTTAATTATTGAAGAATCTTTAATTATTAAGATCAAAACAGACAGGGGCAGATGACAGGCAAGGAAGAAATTCCTGCCATCCTTTTCCTCCTAGTCTACATTCTTCTACATTTGACCTTAGTTTTTCAGTTCACCTTCTGTGTTCAGGCAATCCACTACTTTTCTCTGATACCCTAAAATTACTTTGGAAGGGGATCATTTATTTTCTATATCCTGTTTCAGTCTTAATAGCCCTAATAATTTTGAGAGGCTGAAGGTCTCTTTAATTTCTTCCATGGCCAATCAGACACAAATCTATGCATGGTCCATTCTCTACATAATGAGTAGGGTCAAATTAAGATATCTAGATACCTAAACATTGAAAAATATGCATCCTTGTTTGGGGACTATTGCATAAAAATAAGCACCCAATGAATTTAGATAAATAGTAAATGACCTCATCACTACATTTTAGCATGATTACTTCCAATATTTTCTAGTCTTCTGATAATTTTATCTAGCATACAAATTTGTGATACACCTTAGCGTAACAAGAATAATATAAAACTCTTTGTATTTGTGTCTGTATAAATTACAGCATGTGTTTCACACCCTGTCAGCTTATGCATGCAAGTAATGTATCTCAATGCAACAATAATTATTTCTTTAAAAAGAATTCAATGGAATATGAAGACTCTATTTATATCAAATTAATACTTGTCCTCCTACAAATAGATCATTTAACTCATGCATTTTGATTGATTGATACTTCGTCAAAATATTTAAGGGAGTTCATTTTACTTAGCATTAATTATGCAATCAGCACTCAAAATGTAGCGACAAGCAAGATTTGTGAATTAGATGTACACTTAAAATTTCCCCAGAATTTGCCATCAAATTTATTCTATCACATCTTTATAATCTAAATTAGAAAAGTAAGAACACTTCTCCTAAGCGTCTGTTTAATTCTAAGTATTATATTGCCTAAAGACACAATAGTTAGCACTGATATAACTGTTTTGTCTGGAAAGCTCACAGGTCACATAAGAGGACTAGGAGTAAGAGTCTCTGCTTCAGATCTTTAAGTTTCCTATGAGATTAGACCTCAGCTATTGGAACTAGTATATATATAATTGGCAATTTCCTTATAATCTCTGTGGTTTTCTTGGTGTCATTTTTAACATTGGATTCATCAAGTATTATAAACTGTATGACTGCCATGGAGTTATCAGTGCATTAACATACTGGGTTAATTTTATGGAACTGGATCAAGGACCTCAACATAAATTCAGCTACTCTGAACCTGCTAGAAGAGAAAGTAGGAAGTAGTAGCATTGGCATAGGAGATCACTTCCTAAATAGAACACCAGTAGCACAGACACTGAGAGAAACAATCAATCAATGGGACCTCTTGAGATACCACCTTATGCCTTATGCCTCTCAGAATGGCTAAGATCAAAAACACTGAAGACACCTTATGCTGGAGAGGATGTGGAGCTAGAGGAACTCTCCTCCACTGCTGGTGGGAATGCAAGCTTGTACAACCACTTTGGAAATCAATAGGGCGCTTTCTTAGAAAATTGGAAATCAATCTCCCCCAAGACCCAGCTATACCACTCTTGGGCATATACCCAAGGAATGCTCAATCATACCACAAGAGCACTTGTTCAGCTATGTTCATATCAGCATTGTTTGTAACAGCAACCTAGAAAAAACCTGGAAACAACCTAGATGCCCTTCAACTGAAGAATGGATAAGTAAAATGTGGTACATATACACAATGGAATACTACTCAGCAGAGAAAAACAATGACATCATGAGGTTTGCAGGTAAATGGATGGATCTAGAAAAAATCATCCTGAGTGAGGTAACCCAGACTCAGAAAGACAAACATGGTATGTACTCACTCATAGGAGGATACTAGATGTGGAACAAGGATGACTGGACTGCTACTCACATCACCAGGCAGGCTACCTGGAAAACAGGACCCCAAGAAAGACACGGGGATCGCCCAATGGTGGAGAAATGGATGAGATCTACATGAACAGCCTGGACATGAGTGGGGGTAATGAAGGGCGAGGGTCAAGGGAAAGAGAGCTTGGGGGAGCGGGAGATCCCAGCTGGATCAACAACAGAGAGGGAGAACAAGGAATAGGAGACCATGGTAAATGAAGACCACATGAGAATAGAAAGAAGCAAAGTGCTAGAGAGGCCCACAGAATCTTATATTCTTATGTACCTTTTTTGTTTATCTCAACAACCTTAAATTCTTAAGAATAATAGTAATTATATCCTCTATTAAACTTTTTTTTAAATTTTTATTTTGCAATACAATTCAGTTCTACATATCAGCCACAGATTCCCTTGTTCTCCCCCCTCCTGCTCCCCTTACCATCCCCCCAGCCCGCCCCCCACTCCAATCTCCTCCAGGGCAAAGCCTTCCCCACAGACTGAGATCAACCTGGTAGACTCAGTCCAGGCAGGTCCAGTCCCCTCCTCCCAGGCCGAGCCAAGGGACCCCGCATAGGCCCCAGGTTTCAAACAGCCGACTCATGCAATGAGCACAGGACCCAGTGCCACTGCCTGGATGCCTCCCAAACAGAGCGGGAGATCCCAGCTGGATCAACAACGGAGAGGGAGAACAAGGAATAGGAGACCATGGTAAATGAAGAGCACATGAGAATAGGAAGAAGCCAAGTGCTAGAGAGGCCCACAGAAATCCACAAAGATACCCCCACAACAGACTGCTGGCAATGGTCAAGAGACAGCCCGAACTGACCTACTCTGGTGATGGGATGGCCAAACACCCTAATTGTCGAGCTAGAAACCTCATCCAACTACTGAGGGATCTGGATGCAGAGATCCATGACTAGGGCCCGGGTGGATCTCTGGGAGTCCAATTAGCGAGAATGAGGAGGGTTTATATGAGCGAGAATTGTTGAGACCAAGGTTGGATAAAGCACAGGGACAAATAGCCAAACGAACGGAAACACATGAAATATGAACCAATGGCTGAGGGGTCACCAACTGGATCAGGCCCTCTGAGTGGGTGAGACAGTTGATTGGCCTGATCTCTATTAAACTTTTAACCATTCATTTATTGGTGTAAAATGTTGACAGCAGGCTAGTTCTTAACTAAGCATTACAATCACTGGCAAATACAACAACTCTTTTCCTTTCTTCATTGGTCGTAATAATATCCTACGTATGTTACAATAATCCTAACTTTTGTGATTAACCATATGTTTCAGTGTCAGTAATCTGATTTCTTAATATGGTTTGTCCATAAATGACCCAGTGATGCAGAGTCATTTCCCACACCTGTTGAGAGAATTGTGGGAAATTTTATCATTGCTTATGGTAAAATGGGATCCTGCAAGCTGTGGAGGAAGAGAATCCGTTTTCGCTGATTGGAACGCTTTGCTAAGATCTGATCCCTGCAGCTGTGACAAACCTGCTGGGCATCACAATGAGGCTAGCTCAGCTGACATACTAAAGATGAAAGGAACCTGAGCTTCTGGTACCATCAGTTATTTAACAACTTCACCAGCTCCCTCACGGCTGCACTCACCGCTGTATTAGATAACTAATTAGCTTAAATTTTTGACATGTTCTTCATTCTTTAAAGTCATGAATTGCAAACATAGTCCAAGTGACATAAATATACCACTTCAAAGACAGAATTGTTCTTAGACTGAAGTGTTATGGCACGCCAGTGAGGACATCATTTCTGTGCTTGGAGGATCATCATTGATAGATAAAATTCAAGAGGTCTTTATTCACTCACTAGTTAAGTAATAAAGGGAAGAAATCGACTTGTACTGAACAAAATCTCATATAACCAGTCACCTCTCGGTGCTTTGATCTATATTCTCAAAGACATAAAATAAATACATCGCCTGAGAAAAACAAGAATCACGGTAGAGAGGTGATTTGTGTGATATTCCTGGCACTTTATTTTCCATTTTATTTCCAGGCCAGGGACCTTTGGTCATACTTTTCAGAAATATGTTAGTAATATGGAATGTTTGCTAACAGCCCAAATAAATGTGTTAATCGTACTGATCACATTATAATTTAGAAATGTTAAAAATATATTCTTTTGAGAAGTCCGCTTTGATCATTTGTAATTACTCTTCTGTAAGACCATCGTTTATCATTCATCATAATCATGCCATTTTAGGTGGCCTGTGATTTTTCTAATAGGTCTCTGGTGCAGGATATTTGAGGACACTGTGAACTCTGAGATTGTGTTATTTACTGGAAAAACCTGTTTCTAGTGTGGCTCAGCCCTAGTACACACCTTTAACCCAAGAGCTTTCTGCTTAAATATTATAAACAGGATTAAATAAAGTCAACCATAGGTCAAGAGGCAGAGCAAACAATCAGTTGACAGGAAGTGAAAAACGGATTATTAAGGGAAAAAATGATTCAGAGTAAGAGGAAGTCAGGAGGATGGGGAGAGAGATGTATAGGGAGAAGGGAGGAACATTTGTTTTGAGGGTTTTTGTTTGAGACAGAGTTGGAGAGGGAGGTTTTGGGGATATGGGCTGAAGAGGAAGGTCAGCTGGGTGCTTTCTCTGCCTCTCTGAGCTATCAGGCTTTCACCCCAGCTGGAGTCATTCTTGGTAAAATTTAACAATTGAAATTTTGTTAAAAACAACAGGTCTCTGTAATTGTAGAACTAAAAGAAAACTTTACCATTATTTATTAACTTACTATAACTTATTAAATGAATGATCTGCTTCAATTTTTGTTTGTTTTATTTGGTTTCTAAAACATCCTGACCACAGTTTCCCCTCCCTTCACTCCTCCCAACTCTCCCCACTACCTCCCTGGTCCCTAAGGTCTACTCTCCCTTTGTTTCCCTTCAGAAAAGAGCAGGCCTCCAAGGAATACCCACTAATCATGGCATAACAAGATACAATAAGACTAGGCACAAACACTCATATCAAAGCTGGAGACTTCAATTACATTTTTATCACTAGAAGTGTGTTAACTAAGTTTGTATACATATGAAGTTGGTCATACCACTCTATTTTCCATTGATAAGCTCTTCTCTCCTTAACTTTGTCTTTCTTCCTTCCATCCCCTATCTCCAAATAATCTTGTCGGTGATTATATTTTGTTTCACATGAAAAGAATGCTAAGTTTCTTTTCCTGTTATTCATGAAAATATTATTCTTTCTCATAAAGGGAGTTTATTATATGTATAATACATTCACAAAAAACCAAATGCCTCATATAAACACAACAATAAAGGAAGAAGGAAGAAATTCCCCCAATTGTTCAGTTTTAATGAGAAATGCTGGTATAGATTACTAGGTGAATTTAGAAAGCAATGTGTTTTTGAGCAATCACAACAGTAGGGACATTGACTATAGGTAAATACTAGAGGAACTTTGAGCCTTATAGAAAACAAGGGCATTCTGTTACCAGATCTCTTCATCTCTATCTCTTCCCAGCATTTATTCAGTCCTTCATACCACAGAGTATCTAAGAATGTAAGATCCTATGTTTCTGTAGCTAGAGTTTTCCTGCCTCGCCCACGGTCAGGGCAAATCTCTCTCACCCGCCAGTCCCACAGCCACTCAGACCCAACCAAATAAACACAGAGACTTATATTGGTTACAAACTGTATGGCCATGGCAGGCTTCTTGCTAATTGTTCCTATAGCTCAAATTAATCCATCTCTATAAATCTATACCTTGCCACATGGCTCATGGCTTACTGGCATCTTCACACGCTGTTTCTCATGGTGGCAGCTGGCAGTGTCTCCCTCTTGCCTTCCTCTTCTCTCTCTTCTCCTCTCTGTTAGTCCCGCCTATACTTCCTGCCTGGCCACTGGCCAATCAGTGATTTATTTATTGACCAATCAGCAACACATTTGACATACAGACCATCCCACAGCAGTTTCTGTTTCAATCTTTAAGGTATTTCACTCTTTAGTTGATTTGTATAATGAAAACCAAATTCAGTATGATTACTTGCCATGGCTTGCATAACCTGACTAGTTTAAATAGTTCCAGGGTCCCTTTTAAACTCTCTTCTACCACACTCAGAGACTGTTAGTTGTCTGACCCTATGGTCTCCTCCTTTGTTGTCTTTGTGTATGACATTTACATCAGTTTTCTAATTCTAGCTCTTTACCAGTTTTTGCCCTGTTGATCTTTGCAAATTTAAATGTGACATTAGTCGCCCATAAATTCTTCCCATCATATATCTAGAGGATATTTCCCTTCTATTTACATTCAAGGCATACCCTACTACCTTTAAGTACTCAGCAATTTGTTTATAAAATAAGCATTTAGTATTATTTGTAAGGAGAAAGAAATGGCATTTCATCATTTCAAGGGTGTAATCATTTTTAGAAATAGAGTTATCTTGGAAAGAGCATGTTGGAGGCCATTGTTTAAGTATGTTTGTTCTAAGCATATAAACTAGAGTTATAAAGTCAGAATTTTTGCCCTGCATCCTATCCTGGGTGGTCAGTGCCCATTGGGGGAGGGTTATTACAAATTTTAGTATCAAATTCTTCTTTTTTTCTTTTCTTTTTTTTTTTTTTTGGTTTTGTTTTTCGAGACAGGGTTTCTCTGTGTAGCTTTGTGCCTTTCCTGGAACTCACTTGGTAGCCCAGGCTGCCCTCGAACTCACAGAGATTCACCTGGCTCTGCCTCCCGAGTGCTGGAATTAAAGGCATGCGCCACCACTGCCCGGCCCTAGTATCAAATTCTTATGAGAACTTCCTTTTACTGGATGATTAGTAATGAGATGTTTTGGGAATTATATAAATATCTTTATTATTTTTGTACTTAGTAGTCACTGGTATGGTATCATCCACATGCATAAGCTTCCAAATGTTTCTTCGAAAGAGTATCTATAACCACTTTCAGTTAGTGTTACAACATGTCTCTTGTAACAGAAATGATGGATTGAGATGATCAGGAGGAACAAGTCAGACAGAAAAGTACAAAAGATGAAAGCTTCCAAAGTGAGACTTACCGCAGAAGAAGGAATCAAGATGGTGTCATAACAACCAAGAAGAAGCTCTCACAGCAACTACAGCATCAATAACATGCCAAGACAATTCAGAAAAAAGTGGGGTGTCCTTGAGTCCAGCAGAGGCTTCTGAACAGCAGGTAAGCTTTAACTCAGGCATCAGGGTGCTGGACACACACAACCACACAAAAGTTCACGGAGTCATTGGTCTCAGTGCTCCTGTCTCATTAATTAAAGAATGAAATTCACAGATCACAGAGGGTGAATTTTAGAAAGAAGTTTCCTTATAGATTTATATAGGTGGGAGCTTAAGAGACAGAAGAAGAGAGGACAAGAACGCAAACCATGTTTCTGGAACCCTTGGCCTATGACACAGGGCAGACCCGATGACATTTCGGCATCAATACTTCTATCATCTTCGTCTTTAGTAAGCACTCAGTTGCCAAGAACTCATGACTGTTCCAGCTTTAGACCAAGACTGTTCCAGCTTTACTCTGGGGTTTCACAGCCTGAACCTGCCTGACCAGTTTCTATCACATCTCTGGCCCTCCTCATAAGCATGCTTATATGTACAAAATGTGAACATTGTACCAATACACGAGACACCCTGGAAGTGCAGGTCATTTGGGATAATGGAAAGACAGCCATATCAGGCCAAATCTTATATATGGATGCTGAGTATTTCTTTAATTGGATTCAGCAATCAGACTTAATTCTATGCACATGATGTGGTGTGTTAAATCAATTCATTTACATTCAAGGACAGTGGGGTTTTACCCAGTTGGTTTTGGCAAGGTGCAACAGCTGTACCTCTCAGCCTCCTTCTTCAGTCCTTCCAGAGGTAACCTTAGCCATATCTACAACACATTATGAAGGGCCAAGGGCTTGGCCTTATACCCTAATTTTCCCAGTTTACTTTTGTGGAAGATAAATGTACTAATGTGTATTTTGAGTTTGTTTAGTTTTGGTTTTCCTTATCTGAAGATTTTAACTCTTTCTCTAATAAATATTAAATTATATAATATGTTTGCTTTTCTTAACTACTTTGATAAATCACCTTTCTGAATTGCTAATCTTTGGTACCTACACAGTTTGAAGCACAGAACCAGCATGAAGTATATACTTGTAGACATACAAATATAAAGAAAGAAAGAACAAAAGAAAGAAAGAAAGAAGAAAAGAAAAGAGAGAAAGACTTTTCCAGAATCTAAAAATGTAATTATAATTTATTGGTGTGGTATATACACATAAATTAGAATTCATAGAGTGTATTGTGATTCATTTGGAAACCTTGGTTATTAAGGAAACATTATGAGGAGCTAGCACAGGATAGAAGACATGTTTGGAAGAAACTTTGTGAAGCAGTAAGACCCTTTGCTTTGAATGCCCACTGCTCTACTTTCTCTTTTTTGCATCATGGCATCTACACTAAGGATGATTTGGAGAAGATCATGGACGGAGGTCTCTCATCCATCATCTAAGTCTGTCTTTTTCTAGAGAACAATCATAACCTCAAACATACCCCTGCCAACTGGCCTACATCTGTCCTCACTAGAGCAAGCTAACCCAACAAAGTCAGATAGACATCTAGCTATATGATGTCCAATGAGAAAACCCACATGGATCTAACTGTATTGAAGTATTTTTTTTTAACTTAAAATATTTTTTTTTTTTTTGGTTTTTCAAGACAGGGCTTCTCTGTGTTGTTTTGGTGCCTGTCCTGGATCTCACTCTGTAGACCAGGCTGGCCTTGAACTCACAGAGATCTGCCTGGCTCTACCTCCCGAGTGCTGGGATTAAAGGCGTGTGCCACTGCCACCACCGCCTGTCCCTCAAAATAAAATTTATATCACACAGAAAATGGTAGCCCGTGAAAAATCATAGAAACTTTCTTCACTAACCCTTGTGCCTTTCACATTGATTTTTGTGTCTATGTGTGTGTGTTTGTGTGTATGTATGTGTGTATGTGCTTGTGTGCTTGTGTTTAAAGGGCATACTTATAAGCAAAAGCAGGGTTGTTTATCCTATTACTAATATAACTATTTGCTTTCCTCCAACAAGCATTTTCCATCGTAGTGCATGTTCACTTTGTATATTGTACGTGCTTTTCTGTCTTTTTCAGCCTTGCTCTATTTCTTCTATGATACTCTCCATCTTTCTTCTGTCTTTCTCTCACACAACAAACATACATATACCCACTCAACTGTTGTAAGTTAAAAATTTAGACAATAAAGATAATCATATATTTTATTATATGTGATGTTTCTATATTGCATTATTGATAGGTTTTGGCTTAAGAACTTCGTTGTGGGACAAGTTTTGTGGAAAGAAGGATGATCCAGTATCTGTTGCAGCAGAGGAAATGAAGCTCACTGTATATTACTTTTCCAGGGACAGAGAGATGGGGAGACACCAGATCACTCAACGTTTTACATTTTCTTAAGTAATTTTTTTTCACCCTCATGCTGTTCTGTGACCCACAACTATGTCTTGAGTGAATGTATTAAAGTCTCTTCCTACAGAGGCAAAGCCAGGTAAATGGACAGACAAGATGTCTCAGTGATAAACCACTTGTCACACAAACTTGATAACCAGAATTCAATGCCCAGAACCCCATATGCATAAAGGTGGAAGAAGAGAACAGATTCTACAAAGTTTTCCTCTGACCACAGTATGTGCATGATCACACACACACACACACACACACACACACACACACACACACACACCTCAGCTCACACATATACAAAATAATAAATTTAAAATATTTAAAATCAGAAAAAATATCTTCTAAGAAGATCAAAATTGAGTTTGTTGAAGGAGCTCACTGCTCTGTCAGAGACTGTTCTTTTTGATACCTGATATGGCTATTGTTTTGGATTGATAAAATATAAGTAAGTTTATCTTAATCTGAAAGTATAATATTCTATAGGACTTCGTGCTGCAAATGAACACATGCATGGTATTCTGGTTAAGACAACTTACCATATATTCAGAATAAATTTTGAAAACCACCTAAATTAATAAATCAATGCCTTCATTCATAAGTAACACTAGACATCAAAGAGTTACTGGTTATTTAAAAAATAAGGAGGAAAAAACGTTAACAGAAACTCCTAGAAGACACACTGATGATTCTGACAGAGGTACGTAAGTTAAAAAATTAAAACAACTAAAAAGCAACCAGAAATTTAATTAGTAAACTTGGAGAGGTATGAAATGAAGATATTTTTACTCAAGCGAAGCAATCATTATAAGAAAAAGAGCAATTAGAGAATAGGAAAGGATTCAAGCAAATGAAAAATGAGGAAATAAAAAATATTGATGGTACCTAAGAACTGAAAGCAAAAACATAAATGTGTGCAAATTATGAAATACAATATAAGAGACAGAGTCTAGAGTATCAGCATTAAGCATAATAAATATTCTAGAGAAAAAGACGTAAAGGGTAATGTCAGGAATAGACATAAAGTAGTAAATATGTCTTTTCAAGTGAAAACTAAGACTTTGTTTTGTTTAATTTAAATATATTGCTCTAGCTGACCCTGAACCCCAGGAATCAGTATTCATGGCTCATCCCTCCATAGTGTACACAAGAGCAAGCTTCATATATGTGTCACTATAAATGGCCCTGATAGAGTCTCTGCTTCTTCTGAAATGTCACAAGCCAGGCATCCATCATCTACACAGCTTTCAATATTCTCATCTTCCAAGTTCCTACAAAACTTGGGCTATAGGCAAGTCTGCCAGGCATTTTCTTTATTAACAATTAACAAAGGAGGGTCCCGGCCACTATGAGTAGTGCCAAACCTACATTGGTTGTCTTGTGTTTTATAAAAACTAAAACAAACGAAGGCTAAGCAAGCCTGCAAGCATTCCTTGATGGTCTCTGTATCAGATCCTGTCTTCCTGTCTTAAATTCCAATCCTGACTTCCTTCTGATAGACTGACCTGAGCATTGTAACATGAAGTAAATCCTTTCCTCCCCAAGTTGCTGTGGTCATGATCTTTAGTGCATCAATAGCAACCTTACCTAAGATGAAAATCTTACTTCCTATTCTCCTCTCAGTTGCTGTCTGTTTTTGCCTGTGTGGTCATACTTAAATCTTGAATCTATTCTGCACATTAAATAAAACATCCAGGTTAGAGGAGGTATATCAGATCTCTCTGTATGTCTTTTTCCTAACAACTTCTAGAAATGCAAAGTTCTCACAGCTACATGCTCTGCCTCTTAGAATATCTCAACTCACTTCTATCCTTTCACCACTGATTATACATGGCTCTCAGGCAATATTCTTCATTGAATCATTTTTTTTTCTGTGAATGTGAAGGTTGCATTTCTCTTGTTCACTGTTAACAATTTTAAGAGCCTTGAATAATAGTGACACCTACATTAACTCATAGATATTAGAACACGCAACAAGTGTTTTTTCTTCATATTTATTTTCTTATTTATTTATTTTAGAGACAGGGTCTTGATATATATATATCTCTTGCTAACCTTGAACTTGTAATCCTCTGACATCAGCTTTGTGAGTGTTGACACTACAAGTGTACACTGCCATGCTCTACTATAGATATTCATATTTGTTATCCCAGTTGGAAGAATTCCATGTCAGATTGTTCCATAGTAGACACTGTGTCACAAGGAAGCAGCCCAGAGACACTTCGTAGGACAGGATAAGTGTCCTCTTTTGCCAATGCTCTGGTGTTTCTTTGACAAAAGTATGCTTCTTTGCCTCCATCAAGATAACAATGAAATATATGCTAAGTATGCCTTCCAATCTTATCTAAATTAATATCCTGATGCTCACTCCCATGTGCCTTTGAAGCTGTCTTATTTCTTGGGACCATATGCACTCAATTCCATTACAATCATTACTTTCTTTTAATAAAGACAATTTGGTTTCAACTTCTAACAAACCTCTACTAAACCTCACCTATATATCATTTTTCATGCTGAGTAAATTATTCCGTTTTATAACATTTTAAAGCTTTGAAAGTCTATTCATATGTTGGATCTCATTCTATTCTCAGAATACTCTTCTGCATCAAGCACAGAAAAGCACAGTGGATCCAAATCTTCCTACATTATATCTGAAGACCAGATATATTGAGCTTGGCTTCTCCGACATCCTTAAAAAAACTAGGAGCTTCCAGAAGCAGTCCTAAAAGCAAAGCTCACTTTAAAAAATATCTTATAAATTTTGCTTTGCTAATGGATTTTTTTTTTTTTTTTGGTTTTTCGAGATAGGGTTTCTATGTGTAGCTTTGCGCCTTTCCTGGAACTCACTTGGTAGTCCAGGCTGGCCTCGAACTCACAGAGATCTGCCTGGCTCTGCCTCCCGAGTGCTGGGATTAAAGGCGTGTGCCACCACCGCCTGGCTGCTAATGGATTTTTTTTTTCACAAAGTTAACATGCATTTAATCTCTCTCATTTCCACAATGTGAAGTATAGTGGGAAATATTTCTATTTGTAAAGAAATATTTTTCAAAATACTGAGAGAATGAAGTGGTTGGAAAAACAGTCGATGCTTCGCATATTCACACCCATTGGTGATTGCATGACTAAGATACCACTTAATCTTAGGAATTCCTCATTCATCAAAAGATGCTGAGATAACCATTTAATGAGTACATGGACTTTTTCGTTGTATTTTAACCTATCACATCTTACAACCATAGATCAATCCATACTTTCATACTTATAAGGTGACTAGAAGGGTAAATATAACTTCTGTCTGTGCCTCAGTGTCTTCCTTTGTAAAACTTGAGTGATAACAAACTCCTGAAGTTGTGTTTGAATAACACAATCCACTTAAAATATGTAAGCTCACATCTCAGTCTTGCAAAGCTACTTTTTAAAAAGACTTTTTGTCTTAAAGGGAAACAATTTACCTTGGGTGAGATCAAGGTTTGACTTCAGATATGATGTCATAGTCTTTCTCTGCATCAGTGGTAAAAACTGACATGCCACAACAACAGATTTATTAGTTTTTTCTTAATCCACATACATAATCCCATACACTGTTAAGCATGAGGAAATATGTTGACTCTCCTATTGGGCTTTTGATTTCTTAACCTAGAGGAATAATGGAGCTGCTGCTATGCTTTTAGTTTGTGTTTGCACACTGTTTAGACACTTATTTAATGTTGGAGTTGATTTACTACCCACAGAAAAGCAATAGCTGTATAGTAAGCCAATTTACTGATGAGAAAGTTAAAGCTCACAAAGAAGCCAAAACCAGTTTCATATTTCTAGAATCTCTGCAATCTGGTAACTAGTACACACAGATTGCATCAAGTTCAAAGCCAGCCTGGACCATAGTATGGGATCACATCTCAAATAAAACCCCAAACACGAAAAAAATAATAAATGGAACAACTTGTCTATAAGCCCAGACCTTCTGACTCTGATGCTTATAATATTATATTTTAAAAAGCACATTCAATGTAAGTAGGTTAAAAATTATCTTTTCTGACAAGATCAAATCTCAGACAAATACACCCTCAAAGACCAACTTTGTGTAAATTAAGCAAAACCAAAGTAAAGCCAACAAAATACAATACTAACAAAGACATTGTCAAAAAAATTTGAACAATGCCCTCAGGGGAAAAACTGTTATTTCCCTGTGACATCCCTTTCTAACCACAAAAAATACTTCTGCCATGAAAACACAGAAGCTGTATGGCTCACTTGGCTATGTCAGAAAAATCTAATAGTATGTAAGATACTTGTTTTACAGATACACAAAGTAAACTTTATTATTTTGTATCATGGATAAGAAATTTAGTCTGTCATTTTTGTTTTCATATTAAAATGAAACACTGTGTGTATGTGTCTGCCTCTGTGTGTGTGTGTGTGTGTGTGTGTGTGTGTGTGTGTGTGTGTGTCTGTATCTCTGTGATCAATGGGGCCTGATGAGGTCCTTTGTCCTGTGCTGTCTCATGTCACACAGAAAAATATTAACACACATACACACATACACACACACACACACACACACACACACACACACACACACACACAAGATGGAGGGAGAGAGAAAGAGAGAGAGAGGTCAAACTATATCTAGCATATGGTAAAATTAGTCAAGCATGTCATTTATTGAGTCTGATTGGATTTTAATGGAGCTAATATATAATTTGACAACTTGCTGAATTATTGTCAGAAATATTGAACAATCTCTTCTTATTATGCATGACAGCTAGTTAAGTGGCATAAATTACGGGGTATTGTAGGAGAGGGGTGTGTTATGAAAGCACACTGACAAGAGCTTGAAGAGAAAGAGTAACTCTGTTCCTAATGACCTCCGTATAATAATTCAGAGAGAGTATTCAGATGCAGGTTTGTGATGTTTCTTTTGTGCTACTTCAAAGAACAGATATTCACCTGAATACAAAACACTCAAATCTATATAATGCATAAATATGTCTGTGCAGACATAAACATACATAGAATATTTACTTACTTTTATTTTCATTCAAATTTGAAGACCCTGCTTCTAAGTTTATAATTCAAATGTTTTAGTCCCCATATCATTAATACGATAATCTCTTGTTAGCTAATGGACTGGTAAATTGTGGTAATTAATAAATGGAAATTAGTTATATATTTAAAATATTTCATTAAAAATAAAGCTGTCCCCAGGAAATTTAGGTCAACAGCTGTGGAGGCTGCATGGGACTGGACTAGGCCCTCTGCATAGGAAGACAATTGTGTATCTTGATCTGCTTAAGGGACCCCCTGGCAGTAAGATCAGAATCCATCTCTGGTGCATGAGTAGGCTTTTTGGAGCCTACTACATATGATGGGACAACTCACAGTCTTGAGGCAGAAGGAGGGGCTTGAACCTGCCTCTACTAAATGTACTTCCTCATAGGAGGACTTACCTTCTTGTAGGAAGTTAATGGGGGGGTGGTCTGGGAAGGGGCTGGAGGGGAGGGAGGAGGGAAGAGGGAGATTTTTGATTAGTATGTAAAATGAATAAAAAAAATTTAATAAGAAAAAAAATAAAACTATCTGTGATTATTACCTTAAAGTAGTTTATAAGTTGAAACATTTGGCTCTTAGGATAGATTTATAGCATATATATATATAATATTTATAAGATATACTGTGTGATAATGAAGAAACAAATACTTATTTAAGAATAGAAGATGACAGCCAGAATACCATCAATCCAAAATGATTGATATTTGATAACTCTTTAAGAAAATAATGGCATTATCTGCAAAAATGAATGTTTTTTATGACTTCATGTACTATGATTCTTTCTTTTTGATTGAATATTATATTATGGATTTTTAAAGACACAGTACATGCATATAAGACTACTATCTGCTCACTGGAGCCCACAGAAGCCAGAATACAGTTCTGGGGTTGAAGAGGGTTATAAGCTACCATGTAGGTACTGTGAAGAAAACCTGATTAAGAGTTTGTAATCACTGGGATATCTCCTCAGTCCCTAGATTAAATTTTCAGACTGAAAAATTAGTCATTAAGAGGTGGGTGGGGCCAGGCAGTGGTGGCACACACTTCTAATCCCAGCATTCAGGAGGCAGAGACAAGCAGATCTCTATGAGTTCGAGGCCAGCCTGGTCTACAGAGCTAGTTCCAAGACAGCCAGGACTGTTAAACAGAGAAACCTTGTCTCAACCCCACCCCTTCAAAATAAGGAGTGCTTGGGTAGCTCATAGGCAGACTATAGTCTAGCATGTACAAGACCAGGGTTTAATCATCAGCATCACAAACAAAATAAAAACAGAGCAAACAAGCAGAATCCTCATTAAATATACATTTAAATTAAATAGACTTTAGCTTCTAATATCATATCTGGTGCATAAAGGTGCCACTTTGGGTCTCACAAAAAGGAAAAACTGCACAAATTGTCATTTTGAAATCTAGAAACAGATTTACCGTCAGTTTGTGATCTTGCCTCTGTGCTACACACCTACCTCTTAATGACTATTTTTATTACAAAAAAAAAAATAATAATCTAGGTGTTTGGGGGGTTGCCCAGTGGTTACAAACCCCTATCTATGTTTGCGCCATAACTGCTGGATACACTTAGTGGACTACTAAACTCAAAAGGGCACAATTTATAATTTAATCTGATTGCTGGAGGTTGAAGCTGGACCAGAGTGTGAGCAATGCTCTCCAGATGGCTTTCAATTTTCAGTACTACATATAGAAAAACACAACTGGCTTTCGTATTGAAAGTCACCTTTGGAAGTTACGGAAGAAGATGGAAGAGTAATTGCTATGAAAGAGCCTGAGGACTGTTTGAAGACAAAGGGTTGTGTTCAGGAAAAGGCTTTGGGGACCTTCATATCTCCAACTTCACTCCAGTTCCCTCCAGCCTTTCTATCTCATACAAGTGTGGGGGAAAGCCACACCAATTTTCAACAAAGCTTTAAGGAAAAAGATGAAAATGTTGCAGCAGAGAAAATGAGTGTGGTGAAGTGACAGGGAAGCTACGCTTGGTAAGTACTTGTGAATGTAAAAGCCCCAGGTACAGGTGCACTAAAAGTTTGAGATTTGGTGGAAATGTATATAAGAAACTTTCTTTTTACCTTTCACTTCAGGATCATCACAGGAATCCAGAGCTAAAAGATACTGATGGCCTTGGGGGTGTACCCCTTCTCACAGTCAGAGGGAAACAGAAGAAAGCTAGTAGAGGTAATTAAATCTTAAAGACCTTGACATATGTGTGTGTATGTATGTATGTATGTATGTATGTATGTATGTATGCATGTGTGCATGCACATGCATGCATGCATGTGTGTGTTATTATATACTGTCCAACTTCCATCTCAATAAAACCCACATCATTATTTATGTATAGTTGTTTGAGATATGCAAAGAGGTCAGAAAATTACTAAGTGCCCTTGGGGAAGGGTTTTCAAGTGAGGAGAGATAGAACACATAGGTATAAAATGTATACAGAGTGAAAGATGAGTAATGAACAGGAAATGGTAAAATTCAGAAGGTATAAACAAATATTGAACCACATCTGAAAAATAAAAATCCCAATGCCAAAAGATATTCATTGGTCATTGAGTTAACATAACCTGCCAAACCTTACAGGGTATTGCCATTCCTCTTGATTACTCTACAGGAATTGATGGCAAGACATGGCTGAAAACCCCCCATACTTGAGTCATAGAATATAGGCAAATCAGAGTAGTACTGACCTGAAAACTTCATTCACACTGGCTAAATTTAATAGTCTTGGAAGGTATAATGTATGCTGTTAGAGTTGGACAGTAATCGCCAATCACACCCAGTTGTGGACCCTGTGAGATATAAAATGACCATGCCCAATGATGCAATGGTGGCATAAGAGTTATGGGAGTAACAGTTTGCTAGAAACCAATTTATGTCATGTTCCATGTGATGGAAGCCATCTTGCATCATTATCTGGCCAAGAACCTGTGGCTAGAAAGGATATGGAACCTAGAGTATTATATTGCTGAATGGAAACACTAATGAACCACTTTTAATGACTTATTGCTATTCACAAACATTAAGACATTTCTCAACTTTCATCTGAGATGCTTTTGTTTGCAGTACGTGAGAATTAATAAAATTGGCTGAGAGGCAGAAAATAAGAAACTATAGAATGTAGTTCTGTATGTAGGTCATATAGGCCTAAATGTATATACTGTACTCCCTCTGCCACAGAAGTCTCTGGGACCACAGCAAAAGAGGAGGCATAAAAAAATGGACCAGCCTTGGGATATCTGAAAGGAATTTTGGTGAGGATACTGTCATAATATGTACCAGAAAGAAGAGGCCTTGAACTAGACCAACGACTCATTGCAATGAACACCTGCAAGTAAAGCTGATTGGACAAAAGGGTTTACTGTGTTTACTAGTATACCACAGCTCCCAATGCCACTAGGATGAATGAAGAAGTGTTGGAGAGACAGGAAAGATTAAGGAGAGTAGTGGTTTGTTTTTGTTGTTGTTGCTTTGTTTTGTTTTTGTTTGTTTGCTTGTTTTGTTTTGGATTGATTTTTTAAAATTTTCTTTTGTGAGAGTGTTGTAGGGATGAGGGGAAGATATGGAGGGACTGGGAGGGGAGAGGAATTGGGGTGCATGATGTGAAATTCCCAAAGATTTAATAGAGAAGTTATGTTTAAAAAGAAGAAGAATCCATAGTATGGATGCATACAAGGAAATGTCTTCTGGACATAGCACGACAGTTGCACATGTGATATCATGCTGTGTGCAACAGTATGCACAGAATCTGTGCAAACCCAAGCCACAGCAAATCAAGCATGGCTAGGGCAGTTGGGACCACAATCACACTCTTGGCCATGGAGCTATAGGTGATTTTCAGCTACTGGAAGAAGGTAAGAGAGTTCTTTGTAAGACCATTGCCCCTAATAAATCCACCCACTCCATTGGAAGAATACACATCCAAGAGTATTTGAACAGCACAAACTGATACTAATGGGTTAGAAAATGGGGACACATATGTCACTCATGGGGTTATGCCAAGCACTGCCACCTGGGGCCATGATGATGTCCAGGCCTGAAGTGCTGCCAAAGGCCTTTTATAGGCCCGTGGCCCTACAGCAGCCATGATCTCTGCTAGTATCCATTGCTTCAGTTAACACTGAAGACTGAGTGGATACTTGGGGTGTGGACAGCCACCTGAGTTCATTTTGGGGTCCAAGAACCATGCTAGAACCAGTGCCAGGCTGATCTGGGAGGCCTGTGCTGCCATTTGTGACCAGTGTGACATCCCAGGCTGAGCTGCAGCTGAGGGTCTCGTCTGACTGACCAAATCTGCTACCACCCTGATCCACATCCAGGGCTGTGAATTGACATACTCCAACATCTGCCCCATCTATTACCATCAGGAGTGCACCAAGGGACTAGTCCTGTGGAACCGTAGCCACAGGATCTCTATGACTCAGGGCTGTAGCAGGAATCTTAAAAGGTCTTGTTAAGAACAAACCTGGAGCCAGGTATTGGGGTGAATACTGGAAGATCAGAGAAGCAGAAAAAGCCACAGCTACCTCACCTCACCAGTTCCTCAGCTGATCCTGTTTCCTCAGACTGGAAGCCTCTCAGTCCTCATCCAGAATGAATCTCAGCTGAACTGCTGCTAAAAGCCTAAAAGCTTAACCAGCCAAAAGCTGCTAGTTTCTGGTATTTATGCCTTATATACTTTTCTGCTTTCAGCCATCACTTCTTGGGATTAAAGGTTCACTTTCTGGGATTAAAAGAGTGAGTCACCATGCTTGGCTGTATTCTTGAACACATGTATTTCTGCCTCTGGAATGCTAGAATTAAAGGCGTGTGCTTCCACTGCATATCTTCTATGTTTAATATTGTGGCTGTTCTGTCTCTGACCCCAGATAAGTTTATTAGAGTGCACAATATTTTGGGGAGCACAATACCACCACACAGGGCAACAGCAGGATGAAATTCAAGATATCAATAAGGGTCCAGTACTGATAGTATACCAGAAGTCAGAGTCCTTGAACCAGATCAATGCTCATTGCAACGAAAATTTGAAAGTAAAGCTAAGTGAACAAAATGGTAAACTGTGTGACACACCATAGCTTCCAATGTCACTAAGAGGAATGAAGAGGTGTTGAGGGAAAGAAGGAGGAATGAAGTGTTATTTTTGTTTGTTCTGTTCTGTGAAGTGTTAATCTAATTAATCTTTATCAATACAAAATTGAGAGTCAGATATTGGGGTAAGAACCTGAAAGATCAGAGAAGCAGGGAGTAGCCACCAGTCACCTCTACTTCTTTGGTTTCTCTGTCCAAAAGGGCTAAGATCCTCTCTCAGCCCTGCCTTACTATTTCCTGTCTCCTCTCTGGCTATCATCCTCCAAACCTCTATGGTTAATTTTGGTCAGCTAGTGGCTAGCTCCGCCTTCTGACTCCGAGCAAGCTTTATTTGTCAGAGCACAATCAAAATATCACACAACAGTTCTGATTTTCTTTTGGGGGGATGCTACAGGGGTGAGGAGTGGCTATGGAGAAACTGTGAAAGGAGCAGGATAGGGGTGCATGATATGAAATTCCCAAAGAATCAATAAAAAGATTGTGTTAAAAAATGGGGGTCAAGAACAACACCACAAATACTAATAGCTCATGCTTGTGAGGATGTGAAATAAGCAGACACTCATCAGTTGCTGGTGGGAGTGCAAACTTGTACAGACACTATGAAAATCCATGTGGTATTTCTCAGGATCTGAAAATAGATCTAACTTAAGTTCCAGATATACCACTCTTGCCATATACCCAAATGAATCTACATCATACTACACAGATACTTGCTCCGCCATGCTCATTACAGTTCTATTCATGAAAGCCAGGAACTGAAACCAGTTGTGATGTCTATCAACAGATGAATGGATGAAAATAAATGTGGTACATTTATAAAATGAAAATTACTCAGATGTTAAAAAAATCTTGAAATTCTCATGTAAATCGATGGAGCTAAAGTAAAAATTATTCAGAGTGAGGTAACCTATATCCCCAGTGGCCTAGGTATTTATTTGCTTATATGTGGATGATAGCTGTTAAGTCTTCAATAATCAGTCTACAGTCCATATAAACACAGAGGTGAGGTATAGGGCAAGGGACCCGGGGGAGAGAAGGATATCCCAAGTAAGGGAAAATAGAATATATAGGTATAGATAGATGGGGAGACTAGAACAGGATGATTAAACAGAGATGAGAAAGAAGGAGACAGGTAATAGAAGGGATATTGGGGAGGGGTAGATAAAACTGAGGGTTAATATGAATACCTGATACATTAGAAGCTTCTTACAATGTATACATATATGGAAGAAATCTAAATTTGAATCACTAATAATTAGAGAAACAAAAACCCAACTGGACACATCTTGTCACCAGATGAAGTCTCCAGTGCCAGAAATGGGCCACATTTACTAAGGCTGTTGGGCCAAGGGGCCCCATAGAAACCCACAAACAACCAAAAGTCATTGCCAAAGCTATGGGTGTTGCTCTACACAAACTGATGACCAGGCCCTATTGCTGAAGATAACACCTATATAACTCACTAAAAATGGAGGAGTTGAGGTGGTGCCTACTTAGAGCCTTCCCCATTTTTGACTAGTGTTCTTGGTACTGGAGGGTACTCTGTATAGTCCTAGAGGAAAAAGGTAAACACCTATCCAGCTACAACTCCTTTGATCTAAAATGACTACCTCCTTGCAGGATATGCTGACACAACAGTGGCACCGATATTATGAGTGTAACAGACTCTATGTGATTGGATTTAAGGCCCACCCGTGAGAGGAAACCCATGTTTGACACTGCTTTGGTGGCCAGGAATCTGAGACTAGACAGGGTACAGACCTAGGGGAAAAGCACATACTACTGAACTGCTAAAGGAACTTAGCAGTAGAATATCTCCTGATGACATTCTGATATACTCTGGGATCAGTGTACTGCTCAGCCAACCGCAGAGAAGCTCCCTCTTGCAGTAGATATGATAGATGTGAACAGATAGATGAACCCACAACTGGACAATGGCCAGAGAGTGAGAGACTTTGGAACATTCAGTCCTAAATGGAATTTTTCCATCAGATATCTCCCCCTCAGGACTCAGGAAACCCTGCAGAAGAGGAAACAGAAAGATTGTGAGAACCAAATAGGATGGAGGACACTAGGAAACAAGACCTCCGAAAACAACATGGCTGACACACATATGCACTCACAGGGTCATGTACAGGGCCTGCAAAGGGCTAAGGCAGATTGGGTACCTGAATTGCGAGCAAAGTAGAACACAAGCTCCCATCCCTAAACTAGAGTCTAATTCTAATTGACATCTGATTGCAAGGGAAGGATTAGTTTTCTCTAAGGAATTTTAATTGAGTATACAAATCACAAACCACCCTTAACAGTAGATCCCATGCTCAACATTAGATGGCCAAAACAAAAACAACTCAATTGTATTTGAAGGGATTCTTATGTATGGTCTTTTTTATTCCTCCCTCCCTCCCTCCCTCCCTCCCTCCATCCCTCCCTCCCTTCCTCCCTTCCTTCCTTCCTTTTTTTTGTTTTTCTTCAGTAAACCTTCTTTGGAGAGTGTATGTATAAGTGAGAACTTGAAATGTTTCTGTTTCTGTGCCTGGTATATTTCACTTAGCTGAAGTCTCAAAAATTCCAGCAGAATCATGCAGTGTTGTTAGAAATGGTGGAGGTTTTTGAAGGATTTAATTTTTTAAGTGGGGTGCTTAATTTTGATAGATTTGAAATAATTTCTAGACTTTTTTCTGCTGACTTAATTCTTTTACAAAAGTTAGGGGATTTAATATAATTATTTCATTATCATTTTCAAATTCCTCATCTGAAAAACATGTGCATTTGTATGAAGCATTTTCTTCAACATATTGTAAAATTCCATTATGTATCACAAGTAAGAGAATTAATATGTAAGACGTGAACTTCATTTAGTGAAATCTGACAAGGCTGATAGCGTGTTATTTCTTAAAATTATGGAAAATAGATATATAAACATACCAATTACACTACAATTAATTGTAAAGTGCATAACACAAAGTACTAAATTAATTAAATTAATTTAAAGCATTGGCTGAAATAGAATTAATGAAATCATAGTAGTCACTTGAAGGAGGCCTATTTACATTTAAATTGTTGAAAGCTAAAGAATTATACTTCAAAGAATTCAGGATAGTGTTCATTTACATAGATTTTTATAAATGATTCTATGCAAAAATGCATTTAATTTGTTAATGAATTATTTCTTGAATATGAAATTTATAGGAAATAAATGGAACTGTCTTTTCCCTTTGATTAAATTGATGTTTTGAAAAAATAGACATAGGAATTCATCTATTACATGACACTCATTTATACACACACAAGACATGTATCCATCATGCACTTAGAAAACTAAGAGAGAATATCTGACTGAAATTTTAAAAGCCTTATCTATAATAGTGATAGAATAAGCATTTATATTAAAAAAATTAATCACAAAGATGGGAATATAAATTTCCATAGCTAATGGTGAATAGCACTCACTCCTTCTTGGCTTAGGGACCAGATAGCATTCTTAATAATTCACAGTCAAGTGACCAATTATGCTACAGGTACGGATATTCTATTAAATACACATCCTCCGTGTGGTATTGTATTCCCCCAAATATTGTGCATGCTAATAAACTTATCTGGATGGTCAGAGAGACAGAACAAGCCACAGCTATCTCACCTCGCCAGATCCTCAGCTAGTCTTGTTTCCTCAGACTGGAGGCCTCTGAGTCCTCATCCAGAATGGGTCTCAGCTGAATTGCTGCTCAAAAGCCTGAATGCTTAACCAGCCAAATGCTTAACCAGCCAAATGCATCTAGTTTCTGGTCCTCACACCTTATATTTCTGCTTTCTACCACCACTCCCTGGGATTAAAGGCTTACTCTCTGGGATTAAAGGCGTGATGAGTCACCATGCTTGGTTGTATCCTTGAACACATGGATTTCTGCCTCTGGAATGCTAGGATTAAAGGTGTGTGCTACCACTGCCTATCCTTTATGTTTAATATTGTGGCTGTTCTGTCTCTGACCATCCAGATAAGTTTATTAGCATTCACAATATTTGAGAGAATACAATACCACACCTCAGAAACAGTGTCTTAATGAATTAATTCTCAGATATGGAAATAGTGTTAGAAATATCAATTCATGTTTCCTTTAGGACGAGGCTTATACTCTATAGTGAGGACCTCATAAACTTTACACACCTTGTCTTATTTAACAGGACTATGAATCTAACACCCAGAATCAGATGTTAAATTACATTTGCTCTTTGCCATTTGCAATAAATATTTAAATGACAAAAAAAAGCAATTGTGAGAAAGTGTGGAAAATTCAATCAAGAAATTTATAGTGAGGTTTTATGTGCTCCATTATTCCATCAGGACAGACATGCTTACAATTCTGTGAGTACTTATTTCTAGCACCATTTTCATCATAAATGAATAAGGGGGGATGGTTATGACTGAATAAACAGGGAAAGATAAACATTAAAGGACTTACTTTTTCCATTCTACTGAACAAAATTCATCCATGAAATAGTCTCTTTCCTAGAAACATAGCATAGCTATTTTTTGAAACCTCAGCTTGACCACTTGAACTCTGGTGTAGAAAGACAAGCTGTAACTGGTATGACTGAAGATCTTAAGGAATGAATGACTGAGAGGTGAAATATCCCCAGGGAATCTTAAAGTTCAAGTCTAATAACTCATGCAAGCAATAACTACAAAGATGACCAGTAATGATCTTACACTTTCCAGTTCAACTTACAGTGACTCTATCTCTCCTGTACTGAGAAAGCCGTTGGCTAACAAATTTCAAAAGTGCACAGCCAGCATCAAAGTCACAATATACTTACTAAAATCTAAAAAGCAAAAATGAACTAAACAAAAGCAACAGGCTGATGGAATGTTTGATGCTTTATCTAAGATGGCTGGTTCAATTCGAAAAGAATTCTCATTGCTTTAAATCATAAGAGTAAAGCGTACATGTATTTGAAGAATTTACTGGGGAAAACAAAGCAAGTATCTGACATCTGAATAAATTTTACTGCTTAAAACACATTACATGATTTATTATATTGCAGAGTAAACATAGTACAGATAAAATAGAAAATAAGCATACAAAATATACAAATTTTGTGTTGTTTTAAGCCACATTAAACGTGCACAATTAAGTATGCATATGCACACACACACATACACATTCACACACACAGCCCTTTTATTGGAGCAATATGGTGATATTTTATTGGTGCTGAAATGTGGTTTTATTTGTATGTTAATAAATAAAGTTGCCTCGAGATCAGAGGTAAAAGTGAGCCATTAAGCAGAACTCTGGCAGTGGTAGCCCCCTTAATCCAATCACATGGCAGGCAGAGTTTCTGTGTGGTCAAGGACACAGCCAAGCTTGGTGACACAAACCTTTAATCCCAGTACCAACCACAGAGACCTGGAGGTCTGTATAGGCAGGCAGTGATGAGGAAATCATGTGGTTAGGTTTAGAGTCAATGAGAAGGCAGAACAGAAAGGCAATAAAAAGACAAGTCAGACAGGAAGAAGCTCCCTCTCTGGGGAAGCTACTTCTGGTGGTAGGCTAAAGTTAGTCATGGCTATTGCTCTGATCTCTTTGGCTATTTCCTCTGTATTTGGCTCTGTGTTTCTTATTTAATAAGACTGTTTAGAATTTCGTCTACAGAGCAATGAAGCAGTAAAAGATACCGACTGTGGCACAGATTGGTTTGAAGTCAAACCCTAGTCCACCACTGAAGTATTTTGTGAAAACTCAGTTTACTCTTAAAAGATGGAGCATAAAAAATATATCACATGTACATATATATGTAATATAAACATATTAAAAATAAGACACTATTTGCTTCCAAAGCTATCAAAATAACAATTATTTTCAATTGTTCTCAATATTCAGGTCTGAGTTAGATTTTTAAAAAATTTTTCTTAGGTCTCTGTGCAGATACTAATCTTTGTATTTATCAGAAAGTACAATAATTACATAGTTATTAAAGTCTTTTCAGTCTTTATGGCCATATTATCTGAAGAACAATAAATTTAACCTATTATGAACACAGAGTAGGAATTCAATAGTCATTGAATGAATTAGCATATAATTGAACCAACCATGATCCTATTTTCTGGTACATATAATCCATTCAAGATTCCATTATTTTCATCAAATCATCCCTCCACTGTTACCTACCTATTAATTTTCTAATAACAATTATAGAACATTTTTAAACTGCCTTGTAACTTTCAGTACATTGTTTGATGAAGAATTTAATGTGTTTGTTTCCAGCAATGATCTAAATACATCATATGCTTTAGACAATGGAACATGAATAATACAGTGTATATTATATATAAGAATCCCTTAAATCTATCATATGTGAAGCTAAGATAGAAAGATTATGAGTTTGAGACTAGCTTGGGCTATAATTTGAGTTCTAGGCAACTTTTACTGCAGATTGTAACTTTATCTTGTAAAAAGAAATTTATTAAGGACATTATAGTTCCTGCCACCTGTAAACAGATGCAGAGTCATTCTGTCCCAATACCTGGCAGCCACTTCTTAAATTACCACACAGAACTTATATTAATTATAAATTTTGGCTGATGGCTCAGGCTTATTACTAACCAGCTCTTACATTTAAATTAGCCCAAATCTATTAATCTATTTCTTGCCATGTGGTCCATGGCTTACTGGGTCTTTGGAATCTTGCTTCTTGGGTGGTCACCTTACATCTGTTTTGACTCTACCCTTCTCCCTCTGAGTCCTTAGTTTGCGTATTCTGCCTAATTTTATCCTGCCTTGCCATAGCCAAAACAGTTTTATTATCAACCAATAAGAGTAGTACATATTCACAGTGTACAGAAGGATCATCCCACAGCAACCACCTATTTGCTCCCTTCTCTCAGCCAAATGAAGAGCAGTCCCAAGTGAGACCCAGACTTTGGCTTGATTCTGAAAGCAGTGAACTTTCCTCTTTAAATAGTAAATTACTATTTTTTTCCTTATGAACTCTTGCAATGTTGTTATAATACTGATATAATAATATAATGCACTGACACAGAGCAGATATACTTTTGTATAGCTACCAATGGTTGCTAACATGAAATCTTCAATAATTATATGAGATCAGGTATCAATCAGGCCCCAGTTCATTATCTGTAAGTCTCACTACAGGGTTGTTGTATTTCCAATGCTTCTTTTTGGTGACATTTCCACAGTACTGGGGTGTATGGTGGGTTGGTAAACTGCCTACTTCCTCTCTGTAGATGTTCACTGGTCTTTTTCACAATGTCTTTTTATCCTTCATAAGTATCCTGGTCACTGTTCTTTTCTCTAACCCCTTCGCAAATGCACGCACACCCTCATTTCCTCCAGTCTTTATGGAGCTGAATTCCATAGCCCTCACATTTTGTCTTCTAGTTATTCCATTATCATTTTTGTTTACTTGTTTCTTCATGAGTATCCTTTGTGGTCAAGCTGCCCTTTGACAGACAGGGATGTCCACTGACACAGAGCAGGCTAACGTTAAGAGCTCAAAGTTAATATACAACACCAGTAAATGATAACACTCCAAACATTAGGGCAATCAGCAGTTACAAATTATCTAAGCTCTGTAACTCTAGAAGATTATATATTATGATATTTACTCCATGACATTCTAAAGAAACCATAACCAGAAAGCACCAAGCAACTCCCTTGTCTGAAGCATAGAAGCCAGCTGCTTATCCCTTTTCCTAAGCTGTTCCAGCATCTGTTGGGTGCTTCTGCCTCAGTCCGTCTTTACTCAGTCTGGAGGTACTTGTGAATTTTTCACCTTATGACTTTATAGAGCAATTAAAAGAGGAGTCAGAGTTGAGAAATAAGAGCTTTATTTTAAAATGTATGCATTGAGTAGATAATTTTCAGTGAACTACATATTTTTTTCTGAATACAAAGTAGAATAATTACCATTCATTTCTAAGTCAACATTTCACTAAATTATCGTATTTCTCTCTTAGTGCACCCTTTTCTCATTTTCATCCTCCCTTTGTCTGTTAATCTTTCAACAACTACACTTTGTATCAATTTTGTTTAATCAGGGTGTGTGTGTGAAGCCTGTGCATGCCCATGGATGTGAGTGTGTGAATGAGAGTGCCTGAGAGTAAATGATTCCGCAGTCTTTCAACATATTTGAGAATATTGAGGAGATGCTCGACTACATTTCACTAAAAATATACCATCTGATCAGTTGATAACAAAACTTAACTTCAAAATGTCTGTTCCTGGAGATGTATAGCTCACCGCCTCCATTTTCATTTATCCCCACTCTGAATGACTGCTTATAGATTATCAATTTCATAAGAGGACTTATTTTAGCATCCCCTTTTAAAGATGGTCAGTCACCATGTAACTCACCAAAGTGTATCAGCAGTTGTGCAAAGTCAACATTTATGGAGATGGGAAGATAGCTCAGTGTGTGAGAACACTTGCTCCCACAGGCATGAGAAGCTGAGTTTGAATTCCTAGCACGCGTGTGAAAATCCACATTGATTCACATGCCTGTCACCCCAGCACTGGGGAGTGGAGACAGGTAGACCCCATGAGCTTCCTCATTATCTAACCTCACCAAAACCCAGTGAACTTAGAGTTAACTGAGAGACCCTGTCTCAAGATGGAAAGTGACAGAGGAAGTTTATTCTCTACTCCTGGCATGGTCATGCATGAGTACATACACCAGAACATTCACATTCATGCAAAACACACACATGTTAAAAAAATAGAGTATATTAAAAATGAAATTAACCTTTGTTTCTTAGCAACAGTTGTCATGAAAAGACACTTCATTTTCAAATTTCATTTAATATATATGTTTTTAGAAGATATCTATATCTCAGGAACTATGTAATAAGAGCTGGGTTACATTCACACTAACAGCTCTTGATCAAGTGAAGCATTCTTGATGGAGAAGATTAATTTTCTTCTTCAACATGTTTATTATATATTAATATCTGTAATATTACAGTTAAATATAGGGCTTAGATACATATATAAATTTGATCAACAGTGATGTCATAAAATAGTAGACACTCATTAAAATCATCAACTAAATTTTCAGAAGTGATTAAAGTTTTAAAACATAGGAAAATGTATTAATAAGAATATAGCATATAATATGTTTAAATTAAATATTTCATATATATTAACCTTATTTTGTTAGCACAAAATGAATGAATAATTTTTATCTAGACATGCCAACAAAACTCAGAATTCAGAGAAAAAAAATTCTCTATAATTGTTTTTAGTTAATAGTCCATATTCTCACATTGAGGAAATAAATGGATTTAAACAATTTTAGAATCATAGACTATTTAATGATATTTAAAAACCATGCTACCCACTTCAATTTATGGCAAATAGCAGTTATTAATCTGGGCTTGTGAAAGCACCAGGTATGCCATATACAAAAGTTCCCCTATTGGGATATTAAGTTGTCTATTAATTTGTCTTAAAATACATCCTGGGTAAGATGTTCTCTGAAAATTTTGTAAATTAATTATGTCTCTTGAATGTGCAGATGAAAATGTCTTTATAATATATTGCATTAAAGGCACAAAATAGTTCCCAGAGCTCAGCAAGCCTGATATGACTTCCTATGGTATCTACTGATTAATAAGCTCCAGAGGTAATGTCTCCTTAGTTTCCTAGCTTACCACATCCAAGTGAATAGAACTATCAAACATTCAGCCATATAAACCCAATTATTTGACATTACCTTAGATAACTCTCCTTTCTTCAAGTTTTAAGGCAGTCTCAGAGGAATTCCTAAAAACTCTGACCTCACGTCATTTTTCACTTAAAGCACTATCAGCGGTCATGTGTCTGTACTACCTTAAGCAGTCTTCCATCTTTCATTATCCACACTCAACGTGGCAAATAGAGTCCCTACTTGAAATTAAACCATCCTCTGGGTGTTTACTTGTTTAAAATTTAGTATAATTCCTACTGAGATCATAGACACGCTGAATTCTTATCCTAGATCTGAAATATCTTGGCCTTTATTTTGAATCTCATACCTATCTCCTTCTTGCTTACCACATTAAACAGACATTGCTGCTTTTTTATTTCTTCTAATTAAATTATTTTCTTAATTTTTCTCAGAAAACTTTAAGCAAAGGACCTGCTTATTATTTGGGTCCATATTATTCTAATTCCTTTCCAATGACTCATTCCTGAACATCTTCAGGAGTAAAGTCTCTATTTGGGTTGCTTTCTTTGTATTATTTAACACTAAATGAAAGGAACTGATTTTAAACATTTAAAAATGGAGCTGGTGAGATAGTTCAATTGCTGAATGCTTGGAAAACATACCTGAGGACCTGAAATCAGATATCCAGCACCCACATAAAAAGGTGGAGATAACAATCTGTAATCTCAGTCCTGGGAGGTGCAGACAGTAGATTCTTGGAGCTCACAGGAACTGCAAGCCAAGAAAAATTGCTTAGATCTGGTTAAAGGAGAGAATTTGTCTCAAAAAATATGGTGGAAAGTGATTGAGAAAGACGTCTGGTATTAGTTCCCAGCCTCCACATGCACACATGTGAATCCACACTGACACATACATATATACATGCACTCATGCACACAAATGCAAGCATCCATCTAAAAATATTATAAACACGCATACACACAAAAAATAAGCATTGAAAATTTCTGGCATTTATCTGAATACCAAGAAAACATTGAATGAATAATGATAGTACATGATAAAGACTTAAATAATAGGCCCTTAGTAGATCAATAAACTCAAATAGAGGCAAGATAGAGGAGAGGAGAGACCAAGACGGAGACAGAGAGACAGAGATGAGGAGACAGAGAAAGACACAGAGGCACACACACACAGAGTGTTCCAACATGGGAAAAATTAATGATTATTATACAATTAAATACAAATTATAAATTGGATTATTTTGTTTATGTTACTTAAGTAAGTAGTATAAAGAAATATAGTTCTATTTGACAGCAGTAATGTGACTAAAATAATGAATGATTATACATAAGAGTAGCCAACATGAAAAGCCATATAAGTTGACAACTCTATGGAATGGTACAACTTAGATTCTGGAATACAAGAGGTCTCTCCATCTCCCTTGTTCCTCTCTGCCCATCTCCCTTTTGAACCTAGAGCCTCGTGCATACTAGATAAACTGCATTCCTTCTTAAGCTGCATTCTTAGGCCAATAGAATTCACTTAACTCAAGGGCGATTGAGTGATTAACTTGATATTTTCCCATTAAGCATAAAAATTTTCTTTATAACAATAACAAAAATCAGAGTTTGTTTCTTTACCTCAAAAACCTGAAATTTAGGTTGTTTCCAGGTTCTGGCTATTACAAACAATGCCGATATGAACATAGCTGAGCAAGTGCCCTTGTGGTATGATTGAGCATTCCTTGGGTATATGCCCAAGAGTGGTATAGCTGGGTCTTGGGGGAGATTGATTCCCAGTTTTCTAAGAAAGCGCCATATTGATTTCCAAAGTGGTTGTACAAGCTTGCATTCCCACCAGCAGTGGAGGAGAGTTCCCCTAGCTCCACATCCTCTCCAGCATAAGGTGTCTTCAGTGTTTTGATCTTAGCCATTCTGACAGGTGTAAGGTGGTATCTGAGTGGAGCTCCAGGAGTCCAGTTGGCAAGAAAGAGGAGGGTTTGTATGAGCGAGAATTGTTGAGACCAAGATTGCAAAAAGCACAGGGACAAATAGCCAAACGAATGGAAACACATGAACTATGAACCAATAGCTGAGGAGCCCCCAACTGGATCAGGCCCTCTGGAGAAGTGAGACAGTTGATGTGGTGGTACTGTGTTCCCCAAAATATTGTGCACCCTAATAAACTTATCTTGGGTCAGAGACAAAACAGCCACTAGATACAAAGGCTAGAAAATGGTGGCACTCACACCTTTAATCCTAGCATTCCAGAGGCAGAAATACATCTGGGATCTCTGTGAGTTCAAGGCCGCATTGGAAACAGCCAGGCTTGGTGACACATGCCTTTAATCCCAGGGAGTGAGCCTTTAATCCCAGGGAGTGATGGTAGAAGGCAGAAAGATATATAAGGCATGAGGACCAGGAACTACAAGCATTTGACTGGTTAAGCATTTGTCTGGTTAAGCTTTTAGGTTTTGAGCAGCACATTTCAGCTGAGAGCCATTTGGATATGAGGACACAGAGGCTTCCTGTCTGAGGAAACAAGATTAGCTGAGAAGTTGGCCAGGTGAGGTTAGCTGTGGCTTGTTCTGTCTCTCTGACCTTCCAGTGTTCACCCCAATTACTGGCCTCAGGTTTGATTCTATTAATAAGACCTTCTAAGATTCCAGCTACAAGTTGATTAGCTTGATCTGTTTGGGAGGCATTCAGGCAGTGGGACCAGGTCCTGTCCTCAGTGCATGAGCTGGCTGTTTGGAACCTGGGGCTTATGCAGGGACACTTGGCTCAGCCTGGGAGGAGGGGACTGGACCTGCCTGGACTGAATCTACCAGGTTGAACTCAATCTCCAGGGGACTCTTTGCCCTGGAGGAGTTGGGGATGGGGAGGTGGTTGGGGGATTGGAGGGGTGAGAAGGGGGAGAACAAGGGAATCCACAGCTGATATGCAAAATTAAATTAAATCATAAAATAAAAAAAGAATTTCTTATCCAACCTCAGCAGCTATCAAATGCTAACAGCTCCTCAGCTTAGCCAAAACACATGCCCCTCTCCTCCACACATGCTCCTCTCCTCCTTCCCAAATGTTGTGATTTTCTCTGACCCTAGCTTGGTCTGATCTTGGTCTTGTGTTTGCATTCCCAAGAGATGTGATAAAATACGTGTATCTGCATTCTGTGTCCACTGAACACAGGTTCCTTATAGTTATCAATCACCTATGTATTTTGCAATATCCCCCCCCCCTTCTTTACGTGTTGGTCAGTGCAGACCAATGGATCACCAAACATGGAGACTCTGAAGCTTCATTACTAGCTGTTAGTTTTCATAGTCCTGAAATGTGCTATGAATGCAATTAAAGGAGAAAATTAGTCATCAATTTTACTCAGCTGAGAAATCTTGTGAGCTACTACTTTGATGACTGTCTTGGCAAAATACCCCCATTGGTGCAATAGTAGTATGTCTATTGTGGGAGTAACCTGTAGATGAATTTCTAAATTGTCTTATTAAATAAAAAACATGGAGCCAAATACAGGGGTGAAAGCCTTAGAGAGATCAGGGAAGTAGGGAAAGCCACCAGCCAACTTTACCTCACCAACTCTGCAGCTGCAAATGCCACACACAACTTCCTATCTACCCATGTCTATATGCCGTCTGATTTGCTCTCTCTGCCCAGCTACATCACTTCCTCTTTCTGTCCAGCTCTGTCACTTGCTGTCTGTCTGTACAGACCTCCAGACCTCCATGGTTGTCTAGTGTTGGAATTTAAAGCATGTGCTACCATGCCTAACTCTGTTCCTAGTGTGGCCTTGAACTCACAGAGATCCTGCCTGCCAAGTAATAGGATTAAAGGTGTGTGATAACATTGCATGACTTCAGTGTTGTGGCTGGCTTTTTCCTCTGATTGACAGGCAAGCTTTATTTATTAAAGCACAAATAAAATATCACCACAGTAACCAACAATTCTCTGACTGGAATTAAACCCTACTCCATGATTTGGATCTCATGCCTATAACTGTTGTCTGGTCCAAGAGTCTATTGAGTCAAAGGCCCTAGAGGAGAACATACTACTATTATTATGCTAAAAGGACATAGCACTAAATTAACTCCTGATAGCTTATTGCTATAATCAAAAATTAATGTATCACTAAACCCTCATCAGAGAAGTTATTTCAGTAAATTGCAGTTAACAGAAAGACTCCAACTGGTCAATATGTTATTTACCTTTTTAAATCTAAGTATGACATCTTTGTTGTTATTGTATTTTTTCACACCAGTATTATTGAAATTATTAGCTATTATGCCCTACACAAATAAATAACAGCCAGTAATTGTGTTGTTTCATAACAAATCTTTCTGGTTGATAAGAGTGGGTGGACCTGGCTGGTAATATCTTCACAGCTTCAAAGACTTCTCTTATGATCACTTTGATTTCTGTGCGAGTTTTGAATAAATTAATCAAATTATAGCTTATTTTGTTTGATTGATAACCATAATTGTAGTGTCTACAGCACATGAAGAGCCTTTTGTAAACATAGGTCCATTTAGAATTTGTCAACAGAAATTAACCAATAAAAAATTTAAAACACATTGTGTTTCTATGATAATCAACAATTATCTCTAAAGGATGGGTATAGTTTGCAATTAAATATGCTTTCACTGCATTATTAATTATTGTTTATGGTTTTCTTTTACTTCAAAAGTTAAAACTTTGCTTAAATATAGGGAATGTGTAGCATGAGCTGTTCTTTCTTTTGAAAATAAAAGTCTCTTGTAAATTTCAATAAAGATGTAAATACAAGAGATTATTCATCTTTCATTTATGATGTAGAAAACCACTGCACACAGATAATTCCATCCTGAATATGATAACCAGCCAGCAGAACTAAATCTTCAGATAGTTTTCTGCATATATAAATAAATATATACTTCAATAATCTCCACATAACTACATTTGGGCAAAAGTCTCTTTTAAGAAAGATGATATTTTAAAGTGGTGTTCATTTCCAAAAGAAGCTATAGCACTAATAATGTAAAGTGATAAATATGAGTCCTGTGTTGTATGCAATGCATGAAGATTATCTACCTTGATCCATGGAAACATTCCCGTAAGATTGAGCTAATACATGGCAATTATATACACTGGTGATTGGGACCTCTTCTGAATTCTGAGCTTCTTGAGCACTATATGAAAGCAACAATCTTCTTTTTTTTTTGTATACTTTTCTAAGTGAGTTTCAGTTTTCACAGTATTTATTACAGCACAGCTCATTCAGCACACACTTGTTTAATGCCTGATGTACACCCACACTACTGTATGATGCAAAGATATATATAGAAGAACAAGACATACCTGAAACCTGTATACATACACTGGCTTTGTCCTGCTATCAGGAACCACGGGGATGATGTAATAAATTACACAATGGACAATGAGTGTTCAGTGAGGCCTGGGAAACAAGTAGAACTGACCAGAAGTCCATATTCTTTAGAGATACAAGCAACAATCTAAAGGTGATGTGCAAACCACATTCCCAGCAAACCCTACAGCTAACATTACAATCACTCCTTTCAAAGCAAAGGATCAGTCCCAGTAATCCTTCTTTCATTTGCTATTCTACATTTTCTAGAAGTGTTACCTAGTCTAACAAGGCTAAGAAAACAAATGATTGGTATAGTAGTAACTCATTGGAAGTCTGTTTGATATTTATCCCTTTTAGTATGGCAATTTGTATTGTTAGAAATAATTCTAACTTTACAGAGTTATTAAGAAAAATATAGGCTATCTGATTAAATTTAAACTATTTTTCAAATGACTATAAGTTTTTTATTATCATAAGCATCTACCAAAACATTATATTTTTATATTTTATCAGTCAGCTTCAGAGAAAATATATACTTTACAGACTGGGAGAGAGCTTGAAAGGGACTTAAGAGCTGGTTTTTGTTTGTTTGTTTGTTTGTTTTACTCAGGGTAATGATACATGCATGGTCACTTTGTAAGGATTTAGTGATTTTCAGGTTATAGCCCAAGAATTTATAAATTGTTCACTTTCATATATGGGATGAACATATTCCTGTACTCTATGTGAAAAAAAAGATGTATGTTTTTGCCTATGACATTAAACTCATTTGAAATATTCAAAGATAGAATAGAACTGTTAAGATAATGAAAGAAGTCAGTTAAACATAAAGATATAAAACTCTTGGAAACAGAGAAAGAACCTTAGTGCAAAGAATGTACGTTACTCATTTTTTTCAAATGTTTATAATGAAAATTCTAAAGTCAGTTTTTATTCTTATCTTTATGAAACTCATTAGAGACATATGACATAATTCTTTCAATAGAATAATTCCAAATCAGTATTTATTTCCTTTGTGAGTGAGTTTTAAATTTATTTATACAAATAAACATGTATTGTTTTTCAGTCAACACTGCTCTTTAGCAAATATTGGTAACTTATGCAGTCAAGTCTCAATCCCATAGAATAAGCTAATAGGAAAGTATCATTGCCTGTTAATTATAATTGACTAGTTCATAAAACATCTACATCAGCTAAGAAAATAAATATTTTACTTTATGTTTTACAACTGAGAAAATGATCAAAGCGCTTGAGATGATTTCCTTAAAGACATCTAGCAAGTCAAGTTGAATAACTGAACTAAAACTTTGGAACCTTTAAGATTTTATTTTCCTGTATTTGCATGTATTTTACACACATACACACACACAGAGAGAGAGAGAGAGAGAGAGAGAGAGAGAGAGAGAGAGAGAGAGAGAGAGAGAGAGAGAGATCTACATTAAATAACCATTCTTTTTTTGCAGAAACCTTCTCTGTTTTCATGATTTCGACAATGAGCTTTCTGGAAAGAGAGAGACAGATGAGACACAAGGGTATACAAACACAAATGCATGGTGGGAGGATAGTCCTTATCCTTTTAATCTTTCCTGTTTCTTTTGTTTTACTTTCTTTTGTTTTTAAATAATTGTCAGAACATGGTCCATGAATGAAGCTGTTTGAGGAGGACTTGTGAGATAACTTGACGGAAACAAGGCAAAAGTCCTGTTTCCCTATACCATGGATTTGTTCTTGGAATGTGCTTTTGTGTGTGGCCCTCCCAGGTGCAGTAAATAGGACTGGGTTTACTTTAGATTATCAATCATCTTACTCATTATTAGTCAGAATGATGTTCCCAAGCAGGAGTTGTCCATATGACTGTAAAAATGCATGTGTCCTTGCCCTTGTGACTATCTATATACAGCTTGAACTCAAGTGAACTTTGTTCATATGGATTTATAGAAGCCTTTGTCTGATGTCTTGACTAAAGTTGGCAAATGATTGAGAGTTTGGTTTGCCTCAGTTTTAGGCCTATTCTGTCATGTTCATGCCGCCTACTACAACAGTCACAATACTATTTTTAGATAGTATACAAGATAATAGATTTGTTAAGTTTTTTTCATAAATATAGCATTGTACCTTGCTCACAATCTCTCATTTCCCACCATTTCCTATGCTTCCTCTTCATCTCTCATTGATTCCCTTCATTGGCATAAACAGCACCCTTCTATTTTAACATAAAATGAGTATGAAATTATTTTCAAATTTATATGTTTGAATGAATGTTCATTATCTTATATAATTTTGTAGTCAAGAGAGATGAAGACACAGACAAGATATTGCAGATGCTGAAAGTCATACCTCAAGCACTATATTGAAAGATTAATACCAGCAAAATGCATTCTGGTCCTTTGTTTCTAGAGACTTCAATTTGGGAAATTATTTAGTAATGAGATTTTAATTTTATCATTTGATTTAAAAATAGAAAGGGAACAAGCAGTTTATTTAACTTTTTTGATGTTGCAAAGATATAAACAGGCAGTTTATATTTTTATTGCAGAGTTATAAAGGGGATAGCCTGTTACCTTCAATTCTTTAATAAAATTCATAAAAATAGAAATATTGTCTTTGTTATGCAGATTAATATAAAACTCTATAGTGACTCTGCTTTGTGTACCTCAACAATATTAAATATAGTTTAAAATATATTTAGACAAATTTAAAATTCTTTAAGTGGTCATGAATAGAATAGAGTAAGCATGAAAAGGCATATTTTCTTCAAAATAAAACTGAAAAACTGGAAAAAATACGTAGATAATAGTAACTGTTGAAGGTTACTATTTCCTGAACTGTTTTTCTTTCTGAATTTTAAACATTTAATGCATGAATTACTGATAATGTTCTTAAATGCTGTGAAGTGTCAGTATCAGCCAAATTATACTGTGTAGTACACAAAATGGTAGTATTTTGATGAGAAATATTTTCTATAAACCAAATTGATCAGCTCTGAGAAGTTGGCAATTATTTTCATGGTATTGAACTGTTTATCCAATAATATCAGTTTTCTATTCTTCCTTTATATGAGAATACCCATATATACGGCACAGCCATATCCTCATCTAAAACTATTGCCTTTTTCAGACCCTCTGAGAACCAGGCAGCCACCTAACACGCTTGACTAATACAAGTAATTAGAGTATTTGGAAAGCATTCCCCTGGTTTATATGTGCAATAGATAAGATTTAGAGTGGGGAGGTTGTCTGGAAACCAGGAAACATTGATATGAGGGTATAGTCTACACATTAAGTTTGCAGACTAAAGGAATAAACCTATCATGGATCTTGATTATACCACTGAGTCCCACAGAGTGACCAGTGTCCTTTGACTTCTTGTGGTGGCTGAAACACACGTTCCTATTTCACTCTTTCTGGCTAAAAGCATTAGCATCTGGCTCACAGGCCATGGTGACCACTGATGTAAAAGTCATTCAGCTAAATGATTAAATTTTTCCTTCTTCCTAATAGATTCCCTACAGGTAAATATTCAGCCACATTAAAATTAAAAATAATGACTGGTGATATGATTTGGGAGCTGTTCAAGTAATTAATAGATAGATCGTGGATACAGAGTCAGTAATTAAACTATGCAAGGGCAATTCTGATCGGGAGAGGTTCCCATTTGGAAGTTAGCACTCTGGTCTGTGACAATGAAAGGGTATGATCCATTAGAGTGAAGTAATACAGACTTTTAATTCCATACACATGCAATATATAAATTGCACCAGTGCATACTCACTTGACCTCTCCCCCAGATTTATAAGACAATGTTATCCTTAAAGTCCAATTCATCTATTTCAAAACTTTTAAAATTAATTCTAAGAATAGCTTTTTGAATCATGATTGTTTAGGAAAGAGTGATCATTTCATAAAAAGCATTTATTAATTAAAATTATAGTCTTTCAGAGAAGCTGTTCTCAAATCAGAATATTAAATACTGTATGAATTATTTTTCCAGAAGGTTGTAAGTACAGAACAGTTCATCTTGCTCTCTCAAAAGCAGGCAATGTCCTTATATAATTTCATTGAAATTATCTCCTTCATATTTTCACTGCAGAACAATGTGCATGAAGGTCAAAACTTCCTTTTACTTTCCTTTTTTTTCTCTTTCAGCACTCCACAAAATGTTGGCCGAGCAATAGGTGTTCTTTTAAGTTAGCTTATTTTGACTTGAGTATGATGTAGTGATCACTAAATACCCAACCAGAACTGAAACATGCTGATATTTAGTTATATCTTTTTCACATCTTATTTTATTAAGAAATGGACTCATACAATGCCTATCTGTAATGCTGAGTATATCTGTATGTCTGTTAGTATAATCCTAAATTCAGATATGAGGATTCTGAATCTGATGATAATATCAGTTACTAGTAGTTATTAGCTGCTCTGATTTCCTTTTGTCCCCACTCTTACCTCTTGGATGACACAATAAAAAACACCTGCTATCTTCAGCAGGCTGATATACTATAGTCACGAAAATCTAAAAAAGAGTAATGATAACCTTATCATTCAGAAAGATGCAGATTTTGAATGATTAAGCCTTAACAATAGGATTAGAATCCTGCATCCTCACACTCAAGGAAGTAAATAACCTCCCAGGGAGGAAAATTAAAAACAGCATGTTCATTTTTAAAACTGAGGATGTCTTTAAAATCCTCAGACTTGCCCTCCTTTGAAATGTAATGTGCAAATGGCCAGTTCAGACTCTGTGTCTTTTCTGAAGAGGAAACTGAGAAGGAGTACATCTAGGAGAGGGGGAAGATGGGGGGAAGTATGAGGAGTGGAGGGAGGGGAAACTGTGCTTGGGATGAGAGAAGAATCTCTTTTCAATTTAAAAAGAAGAACGTTAAATGTACAACTGCTCTGTAGTGTTTTTCCAGCTCATTCAATCATAAATTTACTTCTAAAGCTTGTCTTCTATGAGAGGCCTCATGTTTCTGTGAGATTTTCTCAAAGATTCCTACCCGTTTCTTTATCTCCCATTGGAAATTAACCACAATCTCGAAAACTCACGTGCCTCCTTCATTATAACTTATAAAAGGCATTTGTAGAAAGGAAGGCAGGCATGAAAGTACCCTTTTGTAGAATATAATTAGGAGAGCTACACTTCATATACATAGGTAGCCATGATGGGGCCCTGAAGGAACAGTCAGGAGCCCCTCGGTTCCTCAGTTCCCTTCAGAAACAGAAAATAAAGAGAGTGTCTGACTTCTATATGTATTTAAGATAAGACAAGCTCCATTCAACATGGCTTATCCTATGTGCTCGAAGCCACGAGACTGGTGAGAATCAAGTAATAATTTAAGGTCTCTTGATCTTGCTTGAGGCTGCAAGGGACAGGGAGACTACAAGACCAGAGGGCACTTCTGGGGATAGAGAGACTACAGGGGCATGTGTCCTGATCTCCAGGAAAGGTGGCTAGGGCCATCTTTGATCTAACACTTTCCAGTATGTGTTTTGCTTAGTTTTATGGCTTTAGATAACCTCTCCTGAGTAAGTTCTTGACTTACCGCCATAATTTCATGATAGCATAATAGCAGGTCCTTCTTCCCAACAGCTTATGAGTAAAACGTTCATGGGTTTTTACTGGTTAGCTCCTGAAAAGGTTCCCAGGAGTATTTCTTGCAAGATACTTGCAACCTAGGTACCCTTTTGAGGGAGATCAGCTCTCATTCCCCCCACCCCCCAGGGTACTCTTGAGGAAGAAGAAGTGAGAAATATTTAGATAGAAATATAGAGGAGAGAGACAGAAACACAGATAGCTCAGGAGGGCCTGGGTCAAAACCCACCAGCCCCTTCTGTCTCTTCTAATGGGTTTTTAATGAATGTCAAGGGGTGGAGCAAAAGACCAGCCCCCAGCACAGCCTAGTGCAGACCATCCCAGACACCTGATGACCATCCCCCAATGCAGCCCTACTGTGTAAAGCAATCTCAGATCTCACTAGGAAGCTTGTGTGGGTTCCCACACTCTTTCAATGATACCTAATCCTGATTAATTTCTAGTAATCAAATACAACAAAGGAGATGAGATATATGTAGCTAGAGTTTTCCTGCCTGGCCCACAGTCAGGACAAATCTCTCTCACCTGCCAGTCCCACAGCCTCAGACCCGACCAAGTAAACACAGAGACTTATATTGGTTACAAACTGTATGGCCGTGGCAGGCTTGTTAACTGTTCTTACAGCTTAAATTAATCCATTTTCATTAATCTATACCTTGCCACATGGCTCGTGGCTTACCGGCATCTTCACATGCTGTTTGTCATCGTGGCGGCTGGCAGTGTCTCTCTCACTCAGCCTTCCACTTCCCAGCTTTGTTCTCCTCCTTGTCCCGCCTACACTTCCTGCCTAGCCAATGGCCAATCAGTGTTTTATTTATTGACTAATTAGCAACACATTTGCCATACAGAACATCCCACAGCAGATATAGTTGGCTTCCAGATTGTATGTGTTCAGTCTTATGCATGCCCTCTTAACTTTTCCCTGATTTAACAGAACATTTGCCTTAAAAGTTTATTTATTGAGAAGTGTGCAAGGAAGTAGATGTAGGTGGCTGAGATCACTATTTGCTGAGAAACTAAATCATGCCACCAACCACATCACGGGCATGTTACTGAAAACTTGACCTTATCAGATGAATCTTGGGATGATTTGAACCCCGGCTAACACGATGAGTACTATTTGCAAACATCCTGAATTGCAAGACCCAGCTAATCTGCCTTGCATTTCTGATTTACAATATCTTTGAGGTATTAAAACTGCAGCAGTAACAAAACCTGTGAATTATTGAACATCGAGAGCCAAAGCCACAAGGTTTGGGTAATTTCTAACACAGCAATAAACAATAAAGTTGATTTAGTTATTAAAAATATTTGGGCACCATAACAAAATCTGAAAATATAAGACCTGCCTTGGGACTGGATGGTGAGGTAGAAGATGGAAGTATTTGAACAGCATTTTAGAAAATAGGTTAATTATTTAGGCATAGTTGGTGATGGATATTTGAAAGGGGCTTCTTTAGAGTTCTCTTTCATACATACATTGTTTGCCCTTCTGTTCCCCATTAACCTTTGGGAGGAAAACAATGTTCTTAGGGTACTAACAATGCCTCTTGTTTAGTATCTGTGATGAATACTACTGACCCCTTTAAAGAGCCCTTTTAAAGCATAATGTAAGTTTATGTTTTGTTAGTATCTCTGAACCATATCGTCATGATAGCTCAAAACTATTTTTTAATTTCCTGTGTTCTCTGTCTCTCTGTCTCTTTATCTCTGCCTTTCTGCATCTCTGTCTCTCTGTCTGTCTCTGTCTGTCTGTCTCTGTCTCTGTCTCTCTATGTCTCTCTGTCTCTGTCTCTGTCTCTCTGTCTCTGTCTCTCTCTCTCTCTCCCTCCTATCCTTCCTCTCTGCCTTGAATTTATGATTAAGATGAAGGCTCTCAGCTACTGCTCCTGTGCCAACCATGCCTGCCTGCTACCACACTCCCTGCCAAAATGGTCATGGACTCTATGCCTCTGGAACTGCAAATTCAAAATATACTGTTTCTTCTCTACATTGCCTGGGTCATGATGTCCATGTCACAGTGATAGAAAAGGAACTAAGGCACCTATATACAGTCAGTCAGTGTTTCGATGCCACTGTATTCTGCAAGAGTACAGTTGCTGTCAGCATGTGGGAAATTATAGTTCTGCTCGAAGTTACAAAAGTCATACTTATCCCATTCATTAATCCTCAGCTGATGTCCATATAAATTATTTTCATGAAGCTTGGGAATTTTCCACTCATTAATCCTTTCATTCTGGTAATGTCTGATCACAAAGAGCTTAGATTAGCTGTTCTCAACCTTAATAATGCTGCAGCCCTTTAGTACAGTCCATCATGGTGTGGTAACCACCAACCATAAAATTATTTTGTTGCTACATTATAACTGTAATTTTGCTACTCTTATGAATTGTAATGTAAATATCAGCTATGCAACTACCAAAGAGGTTGTCACCCATAGGTTGAGAATCACTATCTTAGAGGCTCACAGCATTCCAGCCTTTAGCCTGAAGCATAGTACTTTCTTTGGGGCTAATTCCACTCCTTTTCTGTAGTTCTCCATGGCAAATCTCACAGCCCTGGGATCTTCAACACCTTGAGGTCTCCAACACAATGTAGCAAAAGTAATGACCTACTACTACAAGATTCGGATAAAAGTATTATCCCTAATAAATTGCTCCACACATTCATCCCCCATCTTCCTCCCTCCCTCTTTCTCATTCTTCTCTCTCTTAATATTTCTCATGATTTGGGACACTTGAAATCAGTTAGTTACCTTATCATGGGTGTAAGGAAAACCTTCTACAAATGATCATCTGAAATCTAAGTATTAACAGCAACAGAGAGAAAACATCAAAGCAAATCTCACTTAAGTTTGCTATTGGTATTTGTTATTTGTGGTAATTCGTAGGACAGTAATGGGTGGAAAAATAGCACGTTTTTATCACAGCAACACACACATAATTTTAAAGTAAAAATATCAGTTATTAGAGAAAACCTGGGCTAAATAGGTAGCTCAACAACTCAGTGTTAGCAGAGGACTCGAATTCAGTGCCATTTACCCATATTAGGCAAGACACAAAAGCCTGTATCTCAAATTCAAAGGCATCCACATACTTTTCTGGCCTGTGTGGGTAACTTTATGCATGTAGTACAGGTAAATAATGTATACACACACACACACACACACACACACACACACACACACACACAATTTTAAAAATATATAACTTTTTAGACAAAAATTCTGTCCAGGACATCTGGATACAGGGCTGGGCTGACCTAAAATGTACAAAAATAGGGAAGGATACAGTTTACAGGGTTCAGTTTTTTAAATCTATAAATTATTGTTATTGCCTTGTCAACTTCTAGGAAAGATGCTCCCCATACTATATAAATAACATTTTCCTATGTTCTTGAGAGTTTCACCTATGAGTACCGTATCCCATCACTTTCTATACTCCCCTATCTCTCCCCCAACTTCTACCATGTTCTCCTTACCCCCTCTCAAACTATAACCTCTTTTTAAATTATCATCACTACATATGGAGACATACACACACATGCCGAGTTCGCCTGGTGTTTTTCATATGTAAATCAGGGGCTCATCCCTGGAGAAGACTAATTCTCTTCTCAGTAGATGTTAACTTATTGTGGCTCTTCATTTCAGGGCAGGATCTTGTAAGAATCCTCCAACTCACATTGGCGTGTCAACTGCTACTTTCATTGTGTAAGTCTTGTTTAGGAAGCCATATTCTTGAGATTTCATAAATGCTATTTTCTTGATACATATATGTACACACACATTTACATATACATACACAGATGTCATGCTCTTGCCCTTACAGTCTTTCTATATCCTCTTCCACAATATTGTCAGAGTCTTTCATGTAGGTTCTCTTTGAACATCCAGCAAATTGGGGTAGAGTATCCCACAGTTAGTTGTTTTCTGCATTTTAACCCATTGTTGCTTTCTGTAATTGTCTCCATCTGCCATCTCACCAGCCATGGCAGTTAACTAGGTTGACAGCACTACTATAAATTCCTCTCCTATTGGAGAGGCCTTAAGTCCATTTATATGCCTGGAGTGTGCTTCCCAAATAGAAGTAAAACTATTGTACCTTGGACGATAATTTACCTTCTTTGTCAATTTTGTATTCCTGTGGCTTTACAGCTAGGGAGATATGTTGGTTAGATTTTTTTTTTTTTTGTCAAATTGACACTCGTTAGAGTAATTTGGAAAGATGGAACATGGTTGAGAAAATGCCTTCATCAGTTTGCCTGTAGGCAAGCCTGTAAAGCATTTTCTTGACTGAAGATTGATGTAAGAGGTCCAACATTAGTGCAGTGCAAACCCTAGGTAACTGGATCTAGGTTGTAAAAGAGAGCAGGTTTGCCAATTCTGGAGTAGCAAGCCAAGAGTCAGTACTTCTTCATTACATCGGCTTCAATTCCTTCCTCCAAGTTTCTGTCTTAAGCTCCTACCTTGACTTCACTTGAAGGACTGTGACCTGGGATATGTAACCCTAAAATAATTTTCCTCTCCAAGTTACTTTTGTCATAGTCTTTATCAAAGTAGTAGAAATCTAAGATTCTCCCTTGGCAGCTTGCAAAGCATCTTTAAATACTGTGAGAGCTTGTCCTGAAGGAAGAGGCTTCAAAGTTAACGTTTGGCTACTTGATGTCTAAAGTGTATGACGTCTTTAGCAACCAGGCCTTACCTTCAAGATCAGGGAGACAAACAACCATAGTGAGTATTGTTTTGGGAATCCATGACCAACAACTAAAGGGAGGGTTCTCATATCTGAACCTGGAGAAATCTTTAGATAGTCTATGGCCTTTGAGGTAGGGGAAGATTATCATCCTGAGTGGTATAAATTCATTTAGACTATGTGAATGTACATATACTCACATATACTTACATATTATGCAAAAATAAAATAATGAGTTTCAAGCTATTTTGGTGTTATTTATCCATCCCCCTTCCTTCAAAGAGCTTCACATTAGTATGTTAGGCATTTATGCTAAGAATTATGGATTGCAATAGTATCATTGTTTTCACAGATAAGAAACCATAATTTCTACACCTACTTGGAAAAGAAAATTATTCTGTGCTGGTTTTTATTTATGTTGTGTGTTTTATTACTTTCTTCAACATCTGTTTTTAGTGTTCCAGATAGAAGAAAGGGTATCATAATCCATGTTTCAGTAATACATGTTATCTCTTTCTTTCAGCACTGAAAATAAGAAATTGAGCTTCTTGATAGTGGCAAGGGGGTAAGATGACAGAGCTCAATCCTAGGATGTCCTACAGCCTGTGTAGAAAATGCCTGTCAGCTATGTCTGGTTCTTGGTAGAATGTCTATATTTTTAAGGATATGAGGTATTGAGTATAGTCATCTTTTAAAAAATCGTAAAGAAACTAAAGCTATCTAAGGAACGATAACTATAGAAATTCATTAAATATCATTTCTTCAATTGAATTCATTAGGTGAATAAAAGCACAATTTAGAGAAATGAAGAGATTGTAGGGGAAAAAATTTATAGTGTGTGCAGAAATACGAGCAATAAATATCCTGTTGAGGAAAAATACAGGATAATTTAAAATATACAGATGAGAATAATAAAAATATAGTTTTTGAACTATTATTTTTATGGCTTGTCAGATATCCTGAAATGGTAATATTTTATTCATTTAATAACACTGAATAGAACCAGTAAATATTTAATTATTTTCCTCAGCATAAGGCATTTGACACTGCTATCCTAATATATATTTTAAGAAGAGTAATTCCCAGAACAAATTCTGCACTCTTCCATAACAAAACAAAGTTCTGAGCAGCTATATTCTGACCATAACTTGGGGTTCTTTTAAATCAGAAGCAAATTGTTAATATTTAAACATTTTTGGTACAAATACCATAAATCAGACCTGAATCAATGTATTTCCCTTCCAATTTTTAAGTCATTTCTGATACCCCAAAGATGTGTTTCCCAAGATAATCTTTTGATATTTTGTCATGGGCTTTGCACACAGTTAATCAATAGATATCATGACAATTGTAGATGACTAGAATCTCAAAGGTTTTTCACCCTTCAATCATGTCATTAAGGTCATCATGAACCCTGAATTGTTTGCTTTAATTTTTCCTGTGTTGTATAGCTGACACACTGTTAAAGAGGATCACTGTTGTTATCTGTGAAGAAATAGCATTTCTGTACCTCATTGTAACCAACACTGACTGCTGTGGGATGGTCTGTATGTCAAGTGTGTTGCTGATTGGTCAGTAAATAAATCACTGATTGGCCATTGGCTAGGCAGGAAGTATAGGCGGGACAAGGAAAAGAATTCTGGGAAGTGGAAGGCTGAGAAGGAGACACTGCCAGCCGCCATCAGGACAAGGAAGATGTAAAGTACTGGTAAGCCACAAGCCACGTGGCAAGGTATAGATGAATAGAAATGGATTAATTTAAGCTGTAAGAACAGTTAGCAAGAAGCCTGCCACGGCCATACAGTTTGTAAGCAATATAAGTCTCTGTGTTTACTTGGTCGGGTCTGAATGGCTGAGGGACTGGCGGGTGAGAGAGATTTGTCCTGACTGTCGGCCAGACAGGAAACTCTAGCAACAACTGACAGAGAGTTTTGCAATAAAGATCTTCTGAAAACAGATAGCTGGGTTCCTCCCCTTGATCTATAGAAGGCCGAGCATCTACAGTTGTGGGCAAGGGCACAGATTTCCTGTTGTAACTGGGAAATGATTTGGGGGTCATGATATATATATCATGGTGATTATAGTTAATAATAGCATATTATATACTGTAACTTTGCTGAATAGATCATAAATACATGAAACTCTAAGGTACAACTTTGTTAATGGCTTTAATTTTGGTATACATTTGACAATGTACATGTGAATCAACTCATCATGTACTGCATACCTGTGAGTAATTTTATGTTTTATCTATAACTTGATAAAGTTCTAAAAAGGATCATTGCCTCCCTTAAAAATTCTTTTTTTATTTTATAATTTAACTTAATTTTACATATCAGCCATGAATTCCCTTGTTCTCTCCCCTCCCCCCCACCCCCGCCCTGCCTTGCCTCCAGCCCACTCCCCATTCCCATCTCCTCCAGGGCAAAGACTCCCCTGAGGATTGAGTTCAACTTGGTAGATTCAGTCCAGGCAGGTCCAGTCCCCTCCTCCCAGGCTGAGCCAAGTGTCCCTGCATAAGCCCCAGGTTTCAAACAGCCAGCACATGCACTGAGGACAGGTCCTGGTCCCACTGCCTGGATGCCTCCCAAACAGATCAAGCTAATCAACTGTCTCACTTATCCAGAGGGCCTGATCCAGTTGGGGGCTCCTCAGCTATTGGTTCATAGTTCATATGTTTCCATTCATTTGGCTATTTGTCCCTGTGCTTTTTCCAACCTTAGTCTCAACAATTCTCACACATACAAACCCTCCACTTTCTTGCCAATTGGACTCCTGGAGCTCCACCTGGGGCCTGGCTGTGGATCTCTGCATCTGCTTCCCTCAGTCATTGGATGAGGTTTCTAGCATGAAAATTAGGGTGTTTGGCCATCCTATCACCAGAGTAGATCATTTCGGGCTGATTCTCGACCATTACCCGTAGTCTATTGTGGAGGTATCTTTGTGGATTTCTGTGGACCTCTATAGCACTTTGCTTCTTCCTATTCTCATGTGGTCTTCATTTATCATGGTCTCTTATTCCTTAGTTACATGATTTAACATCATATAATCTATTCTATTTATCAAAATGGTTGCTGAAGAAAGTACAACACGTGTAATTATTTTAAGGAAATATTGCATTTTACTGATTAATGCCACCAATGAGGTTTTACACAATTTGAATTGGATAAAATACTGTGAAAACAATTAATAATGTCACTACCAAATCAATTTTAGAGTATATGATATATATATATATATAATCATTCAATATATTACACAAATATATATTCAAGTTATAGTTGTTTATATTAAAGTGGGAGTACCCAAAATTCAGAATGTAGGTCAATTGCATAAATATGATCATTGATAAATTTGGTCCAAGAACCTGCAAGAAATCTATTTTCTCTGGATTTTGTAATTTTGTAATGGGTTTTTCAAATTATAATATCATTTCTTGATATTTATAGTGTTGAATATTTATAATAGTTGGCATTCTGACCTGAAAAATAGTCATCAAATTTGGAAATCCCAAACCTGCACTCAGTGTAGATAGGAAGAGGAAATGGGAAAAAGAATACTTCGTCCTTGCAACACAAACATTTCTGCTTCATGTAATTTCTTACTATTTGCTCACTCTTCTCTGTCTTCCTAAAGTTTTTCTCAAGCTCCATCATTATCTGAATCCATCTTATTTCTTAATGAATACATTTTTATATAATTATGAAATAATTTAAATTTGTCATCTAAAACTAACATAGTGGCTCACATGAAATGATTCAATAAATGAATTTGACAACATTATTTAGGAAATTAAGAATCTAAATCTTACCTTTAGATCAAAGTCGTTAGAGTAGCTTTGGTAAGAAATTAGGTTTCTGCACTCAGACACTTGGAGACAAGCAAGACAATGCGAAAAAGAAATAGTTAATGATATAAGGACTAGATTAAAATAGCAAACCAAGTATGGAACACTAGAGGAACAATAAATGAAAACTTAGTTGAGAGAGATATCCAAGTCATCAATGCACAAGCTGAGATAGAAGAGATCAAATGGAAATAAAAGTTCAAAATGGAAACAGAAAAAGGGCAGAAGAAAGTGCTCCACACAGGATAAGCAGCATTTATTTAGACCTGCATTCATCCATCAGTGTATTTCTTCAGCAGCTATCTATTTTGGACACACACTATCTCCTAGGTATGATTCTTCACATTCTATTTAGTACAGAAAATACAAGTTCTACCCTATAAAAGAGCTTTCAATCTCAGGGAAAAAAAGAGATGTATAATAGCATCATAATGAAACACTTACAGTTGTAACTCTGCTAGCTTTCCTTTCAGGACAAACAAAAGCAGTAATTTAAGAGTAGGAGTTGGCAAAGCAAATGTTGTAGTTGTACTTAGTGATATATGGGAGTAAAGGAGTGAGAGAGAAGGCCCAGCACACACACACACACACACACACACACACACACACACACACACACACACATGTCCTGTATTGGAGCTGTGTATCCATTTCTGAGCAATCAATGAGTTCAGAGTCAAACAATTCCTGAAGGAATGAGAGAGCTATTGACCTCATTAGTGGACTTTCACTCTTTTGGTATTTACAGAAAAGCATGATCATTCCTGTGTGGTGATATTTTACTTGTGCTTTAATAAATAAAGTTTGCCTGGAGATCTGAGGAAAAAGGCCAGCCATTATAAATAAACAAAGAAGTCAGGCTTTGGTAGCACATGTCCTTAATTCTATCACTTAGCAGGCATGATGTTTGTGTGTAAAAGGCCACACTGGAAACAGAGCCAGCTATGGTGGCACATGCCTTAATTCCAACACTAGTTAAACACAGAGGTCGGAGATCTATATGGAAAGAAAGTGATAGAGCTGTATAGGAAGAGGAAGTGATATAACTGGGCTAAGAGAGCCAATGAGAGAACAGAACAGAAAAGTCGTATAAACATGAGTATACAGGAAAACAGTCTCTTTGGGAGCTGCAGAATTGGTGAGATGAGGTTAGCTCATGGTTTGTCCTATTCCTCTGATCTTTCTCTCAGGCTTTAACACAAATTTCTGGCTCCATGTTTTTTTATTTAATAAGACCATTTAGAAATTCATCTACATTCCCACATGTTATTTCTGTGCCCTGTAAATCTATTACTCTAATTCTGCAGACATATAGAGACTATGTAAATATCAAAAGCAATTAAAAATAATGAGATCGATTTTATATACCAGTCAACACATCACTACAGGTTCAGATATAACAGATACAAGGACACACATGTATGCACTGTTAAACACATATTTAAAAGTCTAGCATAGAAATATTGCAACAAACTTAAGGTAATACATAATTTCAAACTGAAAAGTTCTTATGGGAATCAATCATCAAGTATTTCAGTTCATACATTAGATTTTAAAACACTGTAAAGTTGGTTAATTGGTATTCTCAACAAAAATAAAGATTCTTATAAAATGTTAAAAAAGCAGAGAAATAGCCCTATAGAAACAGAGTCTATTCCATTTTATATTGTTCAAAACCACTCAAAAACTCATCATGTTTGAACTCAAACCAGCAATGGGCTTGCTTTTGTTGAGGACAGAAGAGTAGAATTTTCATAGTTATTCACTGGGTGGTAATTTATTAAGTTTTTTCTGATAATGTATACTTTTTCAATATATTTGTGCAGTTTACATTTAATATCAACACACACACACACACACACACACACACACACATCCCCCAAATAGCACAAATGGGAAAAATAGCATTTAGGTAAAAGTTTTAAGGGGATATTCCCAAGGTTGACTTATTTTTATTTAATTTTATTTTTATTAAATTATTTTTATTTAATGTATTCATTATACAGGATAATGGATTATATAAAGACATTTTCATACAAATTTGTATTGTTCAGTGAGCACATTCCTCAGCACTCCTCTACTGTACTCTCTCTCTTTCTTCTGGTTAGTTATTTTTGTTCACCTGGGAATTTTGTCTCTACTTTCACGTCATGCATTAATGCAGGCTTTGATGTATCTACATAGATCTAGGAACCATAAGTTAGCAAATATGACAGTGATCTTTTGGAGACGGACTTAGTCATTTTAATACAATTGTTTTAAGTTACTTTCATTTGTCTGCAAATTCATTCTTTTTCATGACTGAAAGTAATTTCATAGTATATATAATATATATATATATATCAAGTAATATATATATATATTACTTGTCACTATCTATCTATCTATCTATCTATCTATCTATCTATCCATCTATCTGTAACATAGCCATTGTCTTAAATAATACTGGACCACAAATTGATAGGTAAATGACTCTGGGACCTTTGGATAAATTTGGATAAATACTGAAGGGTAGTGTAGCTGGGACTTCTGTGCTTCCTAGAGAATTTAAAGACTCTTTTGTCCTAGCTTTTATTTTCTTTTTTATTATTAAAATTTTTATTAGTTGAAACATTTTTAAATTTAAATATATTTTTATCACATCCCTTCCTCTCGAGTTCTTTCATATTCTTTCCCATCCCCATCATTCCAACCTTAAGTTCTTTCTCAAAAAGCCAGCAAAAACCCAATACAACACAAAACCAGAAAACAAAAATAAATCCACCTCCCTCCCCCGCCACCCCCCAAAATAAAATGCTAATGTGGAACTAAATAAAAGCACACATGAAAGAATTCTGTGGGGTCCAATTCTATGTTGGTCAACTATTCCTGAACACGAGTCCTGTCCTAGAGTGGTTGATAAACTGGTGCTACTCTTTTGGGAAAAACTGGTTTTCTTTCTTCCAGTGGGTATAAGTGACAGCTCAGTTGTTAACCTTTACCTTAGTGGCTAAGTTTTCATTCATTCAGTTTCTTTTAAAAAAAAACAAACAAATACAACAAATTAAAATATAGTAAAATAAAACAAATACTATCACATCAATGTTGAACAAGACAAACCAAGAAAAGGAAGAAAAAAAAAAAAACAGCCCAAGAGAAAGTGCAACAACCAGAGACCCACTCATTCCCACTCTGAGGCATCATCCCACAAAAACACTAAACTGGAAGTCATAATATATATAAACAGAGGACCTGGTGCAGACCCTTGCAGGCTCTGGGCATGCTGCTTTAGTATAGTGAATTCATATGAGCTTTGCTCATGTTGACTTAGAGGGCCTTATTTTCTTGGTGTATCTTTCCTATCTGGCTCTTACACTATTCTTGGCTTCTCTTCCTTGTTGTTCCCTGAACCCCGAGAGGAGGGATTTGATGGAGATTTCCCATCTAGGGCTGTGTGCTCAAAGGTCTCTCACTCTCTGAGCAATGTCTGGGTGTGGGTCTCTATATTTGTTCCAATCTGCTGCAAGGGGAAGCTTCCCTGATGATAGCTGAATAAGACACTAATCTATGAGTACAGCAGAATACCATTAGGAGTCATTTTATCACTACATTTTTTTCTTTTCTTTTTTTTTTTTTTTAAGACCAGTAGTAGTTTTCCTTAGGTCTCTAGGCTACCTCATCTCAGATTCTTAGTCACCCAAACAGTGTCAGATATTGATTCCGTCTCTTGTAGTGGGCCTTAAGTCAAATTAGTTATTGCCTGACCACTTTTTAAAATAATGGTATTAGAATTTTGATAAGGATTATATTGAATCTGTAGATTGCTTTTTGTAGCATTTTGACATTTTGTGAAAAATAAAATAGGCACATTTATTAATATTAGAATAAAATAAATATGAGTTTTGATAAAATAACTGCTTATGATGATGTTTCTTTTGTTCAAACACGTCTTCTTTATTAGTTTTCTTTGCATTTCAAAAAGCTATATTCACTATTTTTTAAACAAAATCTACTATCAACAAATTCTCTTCCTTTTCCTTCACCCCAAAATATCTTAATTTTTCTTTTGTTTCTAAAGTATGTGTCTTCTAGACAGTTTTAATGTAGATATGCAATGATGTTCTCTACATCATTGAGGATATGGTAATTGTAGCTGTATACAATATATAAAACAACATAGACAAAGTTCAAACATTTCAAGCCATCTAGATTATATTACTTTGTAACACAAATACAGAGAAAAATAGCTAAGAAGCAAAGATGAGTATTTCAAATATCACAGTGGTGGTTAATTATAAAGTCAGGGAAGTGGTCAGAGACAGGAGATTTTTGAAATATTAACCGTTTCCCATTTCTTCACTTGTTGGATAGTACATTGACATTCACAATATAATTACTCTTTAAATTGTGTATATCTATGTTATGTGCTTTTCTGTAAGGATTATACACTTCATAATAAAACAAGAATAAAGTAAATGAACAGTATAGCAAATTTCTGTAATGGAACTTCCATTGGAAAGATTAACAACAATATAAAAACAACTGTTAACTCCTACTGAAACCACTTGGAATCTCATTAAGTCTGCAAGTTACTTCTCATGGAAATTGCTTCTCTTTCCTAAAGAGAATTGTAACTCCAATCAGGTTTTTCATGGATCCATGGGTAGTTGAACCCAAAGGCTTTCACAGAAGGACTTTAGAATCATGTGACACTTTCAGAGACTCTTGAACTATGGCTTGGGATAACAGTATATCACACTATCCATTCCCTTAACGATTCAGTATTAGATTAAGTGGATTGCTATATTTGTGGATTGGCCATTTCTAAGTCATATCAAATAACGATCATTAATATCACTAGCCCCCAACTTATACTCTGTTTTACGCTGAGAGTTACATAAAATGCTTAAGTAAAAAAACAAAAAACAATCAAATAAAAAGAGCACTGGCCTTTATTCGTTGACTTGCATGGGAATGAGTGTGCTCATCACTTCTGTGAACCACACTGCTTCTTCACTTTCCCCCCAGCCTCACAGCTCTATCAGTTTTCTTACAGCTTAGGGTATTTCTATAATAATATATGATCAAATGTAGAGGAAACTCTCTATAAAAAAGGATACCATACAGTGCTTTAGAAAAGACACCAAACAAATTAACATAACCTAGGGGAATGGAAAGAAGCTATTTGTCTAAAGTAAACGAATGCCTATTCACTTGTGAGCAACTTGCCACTTTGTAGGAGCTAATGTTTTCTCTAACATATTATAAATAAAATAGCTGTCAGATCTATAACAATAAATGCAAACAAAGACATTTTTAAAAGATTATCTACTACATGTAAATCATGTTATGCATTTTTTGGATGGGATAAAACTGTTAAAATGGCAAAATCAAGAACTGTTTATTTACTTATTTCTGACAGGATCGCCTGCTTCATGTTGCACAGCTTCCCATAAGAATTGCTGCTGGCTGCCACATCCATTTGGATCTCTTTGCATGACAAAAAAAAGCTAGACCCATTAAAGTATCATTTACAATGAATTTACATCCTTCCTCAGGGATAAATCTAACCATGAGACATTATGCAGGAAGACTGACTTTTATAAAAGACTACTGCTCTTTGGGGTTCCAAGTCGCATTCAAAGAATGCCAAGATGATATAGAAACATTTGACAGAGAAAGTAAGGTAAATTAACTTTGACATGACCTTGCGTTGCCATTTCCAAATGACAAGGAAAATGCCAGAGAATGTTTATAAATTGTAGACGGCAATTGGAAGGTTATCATCATATAAGGATCAGAATTATACAGAAGAGACTTAATATTTAAATAGTTTTACAATAATTTTAAACCTTCCCAATCAACTGAAAGTATTTTCTTCAACATTGTTATTAGTTTTCTGAAAAATATTCCAAGAGAAACTTGAGATGTGCTAGCCATGATTTTGAAACAGAGGGCCGCCGTGTAGAGAATATTTCTGATGACATTTGAGTGAACAGTATTACCTAACTGGCATTCATGTGGAAAGCAAGCTATATTTATTTCAAATGTGGAACATACTGTGACTTAATACATTAGTCTAATAAAGAAATGAGAGAACAGTTACAAGAGTACAGATGTATCTTACGTCTAATTGTTGTAAGAATTAAATATTTCCGAATAATAGAACAGTTCAAGTCTGATGATTTTGTAAAAGTTTGGGATGAGATAGACTCAATAAATACAAAAGAATCATATAAAATTTCTGATATATAGCTAGTCAAAAATAAGATTTAAGGTCTTACACTGTTTTTCTTTTTAAAATTCGAACTTATTTTATGTTTCTTAAAAAGTTAAACTCATTATGTTACAGAAAATTAAAACTAAGTGGGAAAGTAATGCCTACTTTTATTCATGTATATACAGATATATATGTGTCTGTATATACATATGTGCATATATTTACATATGAATATATAATTTATAAACCCCATTTCTTTACAAGGTGCACTATTTTGAGTGAGCAGTTCCAACAACATAAAAATGAAGATTACTAATATTTTATTAATTATTTTAACTACTTGAGACAATTTCAACAAATAATATATATATATATATATATATATATATATATATATATAAAATAAATTGTGTTTATAAGAGAAAGTGATGTGAGGGAAAGAATTTTACTTTTTCAATGATTCTTGATATTGTGATTTTCCTGGTCATTCTGAAAAAGTAAAAACAAATGATACAAAGTACTGAGAGGTGAAGTGTCCCAGCTGTTGGAGAATGGTTGGATTATAAAATAAGAACATATAATAAAGAAATTGGAATTTTTGTTTGCTATATTGCAGGGTAACTGTGGTTACCACTTATGTCCATTTCATTAGCAGAAAGTAGATAACAATTCAAAATGTGAAGAAACGAAAAATTCTTAAGCACTTTAAAAGATCCTTTTGTTGAAAAGACTATAAAGCAAAAACATCATCATTTTCTTATGTAAACTTTGTCCAACTTGTGAATTGGGAGTTGAAGCCACACATTGAGACACTTTAAATTGTTCTTATAATGTAAATTACATGTGTCTTGCACAGTCCTAGACAATGTTTTTTTTCTTACTCTACATTCCAAATACAGATTAATGTGCAAGTATATCTAAAAATTCTGGTTTTAGAAGCAATTATCTTGAGAAAATGGGTATAAAAACGGGTATACGTGTTATCCTGGAAGGTATTCACTGGAGATTCTGAGTCAGAAACTTTCTAGAACTGTCATGTAGAGTCACAGAATTCTAGAAGCCAAGGGACAAGAATAAGTTTCCGCCATATCTCTTCTTATCCTCTGTCTCAGGGCTGAACTTGGTAGCAAAGGCTGTCCAGTATATTTTATGATTAGTCAGGATGCTGACCTCCCTCCATCCCAAGAAATAAGAACCTTTTTGCTATAAATTTTCTCTGGAGGAAAACGATCTAGGATTTTGAAAACAGGAGGCTCAACACTGAGGAAGGGAATAGCTGGAGACACAATTCCCATTATATATAATGAAAAGATAATAGACCATATCCTAATGTGAAACATTAGTGACCATAAGCCCTAGCATGAATGTTATAGTAGCACAGTATGTGTCTTTTCTGAATAGTCTGATTCTGTTCTCTCCACAAATATTGAAAAATTCATGGAACAAATTACATAGTATGGGTTACAATATTTGAAAAATGGTTTGAAACAATCTTTTGGAGGGGAGGGAAGTACCCTGAGAGATTAGGGACATCATATTTTAACTGAATCTTGTCAGAATTGCTGTTTATCACAAAAATATTTTTTAAACAAATTGGCTAAACATGAATTTACTGCATAATTTCCTAATAAGCCTTTCCTTCCCCAGAATTAAAAATTACTATATAATGAATCTTTGACAAATATTGTGATAAGTAGCAAAAATAGTCAAAATTATATTCATACTTCATTGTAATTTGCCTAAGAGTTATACATTTTGATATTCTGTATCTGCTGATTTTTGTTCTCATTCTTCCTGAGATCATTTTTAAAGGTAGAATTAATTCTATGAAGAAAAGGGGCAGGAAATATTCATCCCAACAGCCAAATACATTTGTCTGGTCAACATTTCTTTTGGGTTATTTGAAGCTGAAATCTTGCTTCTGGAATTCAGACATCTGATATGTAATTACGGAGAGGCAGAGACATTGCTCACTCTGTGCATAGTACTTAATATTGCTGCACATTTCTAGATAACTGATTGCTCTAAAATGCTATTAAGAGAATGAACTGAAGCTGAAAACACAGGAAAGTCAAGGTCTGACAGTTCCCAAGGATGAATTATGCTTTCCCAAATTTCTCTTTTTCAGGTCAAACTCAGAAGGTATCATTTACCAAGTATCTGAGAATATTGTTTAATTTTAAATTTATCTGCTTTAAACATCTGTGGCTCTGATTTTAATGCCTGCTATTAATATTTTGAAGTTTATATTTTATAGTTGATTCTTCTTAGCCTTAAGACAGATAATCAATTCTTAAATAATGACCTTTTTGCAGTCCTGATAATTAATTGTAATATTTCATATAATGGTTCTAAAATTGGTTGATTCCATGTCTGTTTCTCATAAGTATCATTGTATATCGTTTATCAAGTTATTTGTCTGGCCATACATTATTTTATGTGAAATATTTAGACATAAAAGGGTTTTTTTTTTGGCTTTTCTCAGTTTGTTTCACATGAAAATCTAGAGTGAAGGGTAGGTTTACATGCTACAAGCCAGTCAGATCCCTTAGCTGACACCTTCTCAATGGATTCTAGGCTGTGTCATAATACTAGTTAAAGTTAACTAGAGTAAATAAAAAAAAATACAATAAATAAACCCAACCAAAAATATTCTCAGAGGCTAGCAATTAATCAAAAAGAAATTTCAGTGTTTCTTTTGTGCATTAAAGAAAAAACTTCAAATATATGTGTATATGAAAGTGTGTGGTACATATGCATATAAGCATAAACTTTACACACACACACACACACACACACACACACACACACACACAATCCCTGCCATGAAAGTAATGGATTAACCCTCTGATACTATAAGCAATCCCTCAACAAACTTTTTTTGTTCATTTGTATAAATTGCTTTGGTCATGGTGTTTTCACAAAATTAAAAACTAACTAAGATGTATATACATTCTTTACCTTTATAAAATAAATTATTGTTTACTTATTTTGAGATAAATTTTGAAAATTATATGTATGTATGTATAGTGGACAGTTATCTTACACATACATGGAAAATATACATAGAATAAATATAAATGTAAATTTTATATATATATATACATATATATATGTATATATATATGACTAAATGAGCCTGTAATTGCTTAATTCTCTTCAGCTATTTATTTGTGATATATATTCTGGGAGGCAGACTGTCTGAATAGAAGAAGAAAAGAGATCAATGTATCAGTATTATGATCACAGGCTTATAATCAGCCCTAGAAGAGTAAAGATTTGGACTGATGGAGATATCATGTGGTGAGAAAAAAAACAAAACTACATTGCCACTTATTTTATATCCTTTAGACCAATAATTTTATATTAGTTTCATTTCATGTTAGTGTAAAATAATTGATCAAAACAAATGAAGGACAGGTTTAGACATGTTCACAGTTTATGGGTAGAGTCCATGGTCATGGAAAAAGCATAACCATAAAAGCATGAGACAGCTGGTCACATGATATTCATGATGCACAAAGCAGACACATATATAACTGTTTATATTCCTTTTCATCTCTCTTCCAAGTCTATGTATATTTTTACACACATTGTAAACCATGTAGAGGTATATTTTTTCTGAATCTGTTTTATTGTGAATCTATTGCTTTAAACTTCAGCATTACTAGGCCTAAAATAGCAGCTTTGGCTGCTGACTCCACCCACCTCAGCTTTCCATCATGGTGGAACTATGTTTACCACCAGCTCTGGGGGAACCATGCTCATTGCTGACTCTGGGAAGCAATGGGTCTGTGCTTCTATCCAGCAGCATGTAGCACCAAAACCTTCTCTTTCTTTCCTTCTTTTTTTTGTCTGTAATAGCAAAAGCTAAATTACACCACACAGCATATTGCACAGCTTGACAATGCCTCTGTGTACCACAGCAGGAATCTGCCATGCTGCAGGTCAAGCCCACGTGGCGCTACAAAGTGCCATACTGTAGCTCAGAGCTTGCCTGAGAGACACAACTAGGAAGCTGTACTTAGCTCCATTTTGTATGCTTAGAAGCCCTTTTTAAACTCTTTTAGGCCTTACAGAAATTTGAGAGTTCCAAATTGGTTTGCCAAATGTAGCTAGAAGTTTTCCTGGTCTCACCCAGCAGCAAGGTCTCACAGCCGTGTATACAGTTCCTCTTTCCTGCCTGGTCTTGCAACTGCTCAGATCCAAGTAAACACACAGAGGCTTATATCAATTACAAATTGCATGGCCATTAGCTCAAGCTTATTACTAACTACCTCTTAAACTTAAATTAACTCATAATTGTTATTTATGTTTAGCAATGTGGCTTGGTACCTTTTTTTCAATTCTGCCTTCACATCTTGCTTCCTCTGTGTCTGGCTGGTAACTTCTGACTCAGCCTTTCTCTTCCCAGAATTCTCTTTGTCTGCTTATCCCACCTATACTTTCTGCCTGGTTACTGGCCAATCAGCATTTTATTTATCAACCAATCAGAACAACACATATTCACAGCATATAGAACATCTAAGCCACGTGGCTAAATATAAATAAGAATTATGTGTTAATTTAAGTGTAAGAGCTAGTCAGTAATAAGCTTGGGCTAATGGCCATACAGTGGTAATAATATAAGCCTCTGTGTGTTTACTTGGGTCTGAGGTGCTGTGGGACCAGCAGGTGAGAGAGATTTGTCCTGACTATGGGCCAGGCAGGACACAGGAAAACTTTCAGCTACATCTCTTTTATGAAAATTAGGCCACTATAATTTCTTGTCTGTATTTAATGTTGGATGAACTGATATCTCTGTTCCTGTTTAACTTTGTTGTTGTAATTGTTACCATTTTTTAGTTTAAGGAGACTTCATGTTGTCTTTTGTTATTGTCATTCTGATATTTCTGTCAAATCAGTAAGACTGATGCTTGGCTAGATTTTTTCTACAATCATAAATATAATTATACTAGTCATAATTATTCAAATTGAAGTCTAGTTATCTTCCTGTCTGTGTTTGGATATTTTCCAGTACTGTTTGCAAAACAATCAACCCAGATTTTATAATTATCAGTTTTAGGAAGTTAATACAACCACATTATTCCAACTCTACTCTATTGTACACTATTTATTTTCATTTTTCTAAGTAATTTGTGTAAGAGTACTCACCAATTAAGACATTTGTCAATGCTTCATATATGTCCTTTTGTTCCCTATTAAATTCCCCAAACTCAAAGCATAAACATTTCTCTTTAAATTTATTGTACTAAGAAAAGCTCTTGGCTGATCCATTTTTATATAAATATTTACTAGTTGATAAATGAATTTTCTTTCTTTATATTTTCATATATAAATATACATATATAAACCAACATACCTATTAGTTTTCAGTTATGTATTTCATTGTACAGTATTATTCTTCACTTAATCTTAGTTATGGTGAGTGTCTCATCATTTTCATTCCACATTGTATGTCAGACTTGTAGAAAAGACCACAATGTAATTCTCCTCTAAAACCTCCATTATTCCATAAGCAGTTCACTTTCATTTATAACAACTCTAGAGTTAGAAAGCAATTAATGTCAAATTTAATTAGACTCTAGAACTTTCCTCAGAGCAATTGTTCCCAGTTCAGAATGAAAGGCTTTGCTGAGTGAGGCTTCTGACTCTGGCTAGAAAAAAAAGACAAGACGGCAAAAAATAAACCATCACACATGTGAAGCTGGGAGAGGAGTGAGGCCAGTTCTACATTCTGAGATCAAGGTGAAATTCCAGAGGACAGAGCACTGTGGCTGCAGAAAGAAAAAGCAGTATTAAATGTAGAGGAAAAATTGGAAACGATGCCTCACAATGTCCCCTCTAAAATGTTTGGTGTAGATTCAGTACAGGAATGTGAGTAGTTTTTCTCTCTCCTGTTAATCAGGATGATACTCTTAGGAATTATAGAAATACAAGATGGAAGTGGAAAGACAGCAATATCATAACGGAGAGTTAGAGTCAAGAAACTGCGTATACACCTGAAAGTGAAAGACAGAGAATCCATGGATGGGGCCACAGTCAGAAGTATATCATAAAAATACAGCAATTTGCTTTGGGAGTCTCAGATGACCTTATGTTGGCAAAAATATATTCTCAGCAAGAACTAAAACACACTTGGGGTCCTTGAGTAGTGAGAAATTAGATAATCATTTAGCATCAGTCCCTAAGTAATGGTATTCTTTGGGTTTTGTCTTCTGCAATCATCTGTTTTTTTTTTTTTTTTTTTTTTTTTTTTTAATTTTTTTCCTCCCATAGGTTTGGATTTAGGAAATGTCTATGTAGCTGAGAGAAGTATTGAAGAGTCAAAGTTTTGCAAACATGAGCCATCAATAGGGTTCAGAATTATGTCATGTTTGTAGATAACTCTGATGTTCAATATATTAGGAATAATTTATTCAAAATATTGTGTAAGCCCCTTTTTGTGTTGATTAGGCTTGAAGGACTCTATTCACATACTGAATTCCATTCCATAATATGTCTCTATGGATATTTGACTAAAAATGTTCCCCATATCCTCATATATTTGAATGCTTGTTCACCAGGGAGTATAATTATTTGAAAGGATCACAAAGATTAAGAACTGGGGCCTTTTTTGGAGTAACTGTGACTTTGTTAGAAGAAGTATGTCACTGGAGGTGGGCTTTGACCTTTCAAAAGAGAACAGGCTAGACCCAGTAATCCCTATCTATCTATCTATCTATCTATCTATCTATCTATCTATCTATCTATCATCTATCTGTCTGTCTGTCTGTCTGCCTGTCTGTCTGTCTACCTACCTATCTATCTACCTACCTACTTACCTATCTACCTTTCTATGTATGTATGTATGTATGTATGTATGTATGTATGTATGTATATATGTATGTATGTGTCTGTCTATCTATCTATCATCTATTTATCTATCTATCATCTATCTATCTATCTATCTATCTATCTATCTATCTATCTATCATCTACCTATCTTTGTCTAGGGATCAGGATGTAGCTCTCTGCTACCTCTCCAGTTCCTGTCTACATGTTCCCGTGTCCATTGTAATAATGGACTGTATCTCTGAAACTGTAAGCAAGCCCCCAATTAAACACTTTCCTTCCTAAGTGTTGCCTTGATTATGGTGCAATAATGTTCAAAGCAATAGAACAGTGACTAACAGTCTCTATATTCAAGTTCATTATCCTGGACACCTTGTATGGGATCCTGTAACCTCATTTAAACTTTCACAAGCTTGAGGCTGGTAGCTTATTGATGCAATAGTTTATGTGAAGCACACCTGAATCACACATAGCCTTTAAAAATACTTCTTGTACAAAGTGTTATTCATCAGTCTTTCTACACATGCACACTGATGCTCTTTAAGTTCTCAACTCATAACAACATCTCTGTTCCTGGAATGTATAAGTTATTAAGTTTCACATTCCTATTTCGAACCCAAGTTTTTATTATAAGTTTTCTGGTAAGACATGAGCATTGGTATCCTTACCTTAAGGTAAGGAATCAATGACAGATCAAACAATGATTCCATCTAAGCCCATCCTGGAGGATCAATAAGGTCACTGGGCTAGCTTACAGAAAGTGGGTTAAGGGCTAGTTAAAGGAGCATGAACAAGTGATCAAAATGCTGTGAAATGTCTTTCTGTGTGCTATGAGTATATGTTGTTCCCATTGGTTAATAAATAAGCTGCTTTGGCCTACGGCAAGGCAGCTTAGAGGCAGGTAGAAATCCAAGGAGAGAGATAGGAAAGAGAAAGTTGGAGTCTGGAGAGACGTCAGCCTGCTGCTCAAGGAGCAACATGCCAGGAGACTTGTAAAGCCATGGAACACATGGCAAAATATAGATTAATAGTAATGGGTTAATTTAAGATATAAGAGCTAGCTAGCAAGAGGCCCTCCATAGACCACACAGTTTGTAAATAATATAAGCCTCTGTGTGTTTACTTGGGTCCAAGTGGCTGCTGGATCACAGATGGGGGAGATTTGTCTGGACCATGATAGGGCAAGCAGGAAGAAACCTTCTGACTACATTTGGCTGCCTAATGTGTTGGCTTGAGTTTCTACCTAGATTCTGAGAGAACTTAATAAGAGATTCTAAAATAGAGCCCAAACCAGCTTCCTACTTCATGTCTCAAGCCAGCTGTGGTACAGAGACTCCATGATACAGAAAAACCACAGCATTCAGGTTTGAGCACAGCATGGCTGATTCCCACTGGTACACAGAGGTGTCTTCAAGCTGTGCAGCACATTGCATGGTGGATTTAGCCTTTACTCATACAGACAAAAAAGGTTTATGGGCCAGCTGCACGTTGCCTGATGGCAGCATGGATTCCAGAGTTGGCAGGGTAAGCATGACTGTCCTGGGTACCTCTGGGATGTTGAAAAGCTGAAGTGGGTGGAGTCAGCAGCCAGGGCTTCCACTTCTATCTTAGCCATGCTACAATTTGCAATTATCAGAAAAGGATAATACACAAAAGACAGATTCATGTGGAATAAACCTCTAAATGGTTTACATTGTGTGTAAAAATGTACATAGGCTTGGAAGAGAGAGGAAAAGGAGTATAGATAGTTTTATAAAAAAAAAAAAAGTTTTAAAAAAATAAAGTCTTTAAAGAGACAATAAGAGTAATATAAAAATAAGCCACATAAAGATAGAAATCACACAGAGAGTCTGGATTATATTGTCTTTGGGATTTTTAACTGTAGAAAGGCATTTGACTGTAAAGGCTACACAGTTAAACCAATATGTATATTTTGAAGTCTAAAGTATCTTAACTTCAAAATTCATGTCTAAGGATATGTTGCTTTGGAAAAGAGGTTCTGCTTTTGTTTCCACAGAATATGAGAAACCTATGGATTCCTTCCAGATTAATGTGGTTCCATCAAGGAAGACTCCCTGAGAGGTCTCCAGATAATCCAACATCTAAAACAGCTTCAAAGAAAGTGGCTCAGACAATACAGCCTCACAGACTACTCCAGTCAGTACATGACCATAATTCTTAATTTTCTCAGGATCCCCATAAGATTGCCAGCACCCTCAGTCAGCAGGAAGTAGTATGAGAAGCTATGCCCAGATTGCCAAAATATTGCTTATAAATGTTTATTTTTATTTAAAGGGGATTGATTATAAATACAATCTCTTTCTTAAAAATGGGGGGATAGTATAGACATAATAGGATAAAAGGGTAGATTATTGAATCTACTTTTAAAGAGCAACAACTTATTTAAAATGTTTTACATTGCTATGGATTTTAGTTTATTGATACAAATTTAAAGTTAATTTTGTTATATTGTATGAATATTTCTACTCTGTTTAAGGCATGTTTATGCAGCTCATCTAAAATTGTATTATATAATTAAGAAATATGGATTAATAGTCATCTAGGATAATCAAATTTATTGTCATGTTAGTTAAGTTTTTTAGGTATATAAAGGTATATTTCAATTAGGTAGGTAATCTTCAAACACTTCAAAGACTTACAGAATATGGCATTTAAATGTTTTAAAAACTTAGACTTTCTAGACACTGAGACCTGTCTGCTTATGACAGCATGGATTTACTTCGGAGAAGATGATGGACATTAAAGAAATTCCATATGGAGTTAGCTTTCCTTATGGCAATCGTTAGCCATTTGGGCAAGAAGCTGTTCTTGCTTGGACTGCTTGACAATATGTTGTATCAACTGGACATGCAGGACCCATTGAAAAATGACCACTAAATTTTGCTAAAACAAGGTGAGGTGGTCCTTCAGGTTCCTGCTTTGCAGAGGAAACCGACAGACATTCAACAGGACACAGGGAAAAGCAACTGAGAGACTATAGACCTGTGGGCTGAAGATGGATGCTTCAACGCTGCAGAGGAAATTTGGGTGACTGTCCAGGCAGCCAGCTGTCTCTGTCATTTCCAGAATTTTGGAAGTTGCTTAAAAGCACTTCCTGTTTACTTAGGTAATATTATATCCTTCTGGGGTCTTTGATGTAGTTGTAGACTCGATAGTTCTAATTATAATTTTCTTTGATTATGATAAAAGATAAATTAGATATGAAACTTTAGACTTGCAAATATAGGATAGATGATAGAATATTTTCTCTAATTTTGCTAAATACAAATAGAGTAGATGTTGTAACTGTAATTCTTGCTTGTTAACTGTTCTATTTTATGTAATTTTACTATGTTAAAGTTAAAACCTTTTTTTTTAATTAGATAGACAAGGGGAAGTGATGTGGGATGTCTTTCTGTACACTGTGAAAATACATTGTTCCCATTGGTTAATAAATAAGCTGTTTTGGTCTTTGGCAAAGCAGCTTAGAAACTAGCAGGAAATCCAGGGAGAGAGACAGGAAAGAGAAAGGCAGAGTCTGCTGCCCAAGGAGTAACATGACAGCAGACTGATAAAGCCATGGAACACATGGCAAAACATGGATTAATAGCAATGGGTTAATATAAGATATAAGAGCTAGCTAGCAAGAGGTCTGCCACAGACCATACAGTGTGTAAATAATATAAGCCTCTGTATGTTTACTTGAGTCTGAGTGGCTGCGGGACTATAGGTGAGAGAGATTTGTCTGGACTGCAGGGGCCCAAGCAGTACCGGAGAAACATTCTGTCTATACCTAAAGACAGCTACATCACTGAAAATGCCAACTCTGGCCTCCATCCCTAGAGTTTCTTACATGAGATGTAGGCAGCAACAACAGCATGCAAATTTTCTTTGTCCCCACTAGTCCTTACCACTTACAAAGGCTTGCTGATGAGCATTGTGAATTTTCTAAATTCCATGAACTTTCTGAGACTTGTAAGTTTTTTATTGCCTGCAATTTATTACTAAGTCTCTCTCTAGGTGGGATTATTTTAATTTGAAACTTTTTGAGGCCTAGAGTCTCCATTCAGGATGTAATGGCCCAATTCTTAAGAAATTGCTATATAAGCCTGGCAGTGGTGGCACACGCCTTTAATCCCAGCACTTGGGAGGCAGAGGCAGGCGGATCTCTGTGAGTTCAAGGCCAGCCTGGGCTACAGAGTGAGTTCCAGGACAGGCTCCAAAGCTATACAGAGAAACCCTGTCTCAAAATAAACCCCCAAAAAAGAAAGAAAAGAAAAAGAAATTGCCACATAACAGCATCTAATTTAATTATTCATGTAGCTAACATTTTAAAGAGCAAAAAATGTTATCTACATAAGATAGAGCTAGCTTTTAGCTCATTATGTAAGTCTTCCTAAATGTAGGTGGGGATTAATTAATGTTAGCTAGCAAAAGTTTAAATGTCCTAGGCTGGTCTCTGCTCTCCAGTTTGTGCAAACTTTGACTACATAGTTTAAGAGTTTTGAACATTGCGCTCTAGGAAACCAAACCAGGAGCTTACAAGTCCTCATTATAAATGTCAGCTCAGACTTAAACTTTGATTTGGGCTCAATTTATGCTTTCATGTTCACACTTTCAGGAATTATAATTTAAGTGACTCTGTCATACAGACAAATGATAAGCTTAACGGGCTTTCATAAATAAATCAATTGCTTTCTTCAAGGATAATTTTTTTGGTTTGTTTTTCTATGAATGCATAACTTTGCTTGTCACATTTCCATGTTGTAATTACCTATGTACCAAAAGTACATTCATTTTTTTTTTTTTTGGAATTCAGGGTAATAATGGGCATCTCGTTCCATTCTTTCTGCTGTTATTCCACAGCACATCTCTTGAAGCTTCTATTCATGGCTAACGCCATTGTCTTTTCCCTTTAAAATATTTGATAGCAGAAGTTTTTAATTTATTTTATGTCCCCATAGTAGGTATTTTCGGGAGGGAAATTGTCTGGACGGATGTTGTGTTTGTTCGCTCCTATTTATTATACCTAATGAGACATCTTGGGGCAGCAGTCATGTTGACAGTAAAAGTAATAGCTTTACAAAAGCAGTAACCTGTGGCCACATATTGCTCTTCTGAAAAATGGAAGCTTTGGCTCAGGGCACATCTTTTTATTGAGCATCCCCCATCTATGATGGAAGATATAGGTGAGAAAAGCACATTTCTAATCAAAGAACACTCAGATAAGGAGGACCAATTAATCTTTGTCCTTTCAGGCTGAAGTGTGTGTGTGTGTGTGGGGGATTAACGTCTATAAACTAGGGTGATAGCAAAGTTCACATAAAACATTATTAAAGTTTTTGTGACTCTCTTTTTCAGCTTGTGCAAATTGCACTGCACCTATGCAGACTCTTGACTTGATACAGTTGCTAGGGCCTGTGTTGGTAGCAGTGCTAACAAACATTGAAAACTATAAATTATCGTGGCAGTGGCTATTATCTAAGCCTGAATGACGGGGTTGCATTTAGATGAGCTCATCTTAGCTTGTTCTTATCTTGTGGGACTTTCACCTTAATGCTACTGAGTGAAAAAGCTAAGTATAAAGTGAAATTCAAATAAATTCTGCCTTGCCTGCTGATGGGCTCTGAATGTGTAAAGGGATTAAGGAATAGCAGAGCACATTATCTGTTCTGAAGTTTGATCTAAATATATCTATGTTTATGTCAAAAGTGACCTCGGAGTATGGAGGATTCTTTGTGTATTGATGAATTCTTTAAGCATATACTCACTAAGGCGATTTAATAGGTGCTAGTTCACACTTTACTTCCATATAGAAACAATTCAATATATGCTTAGTATAATTCCTATATAAATCCAATGATTTTAATTATTATGCTGATAACAAGTTAAGTACCACATATAGCTTATTTTTATGCATTGATACCACATGTGGGGAAAATCTGCTGTACATTTCAAAATTATTTACAGTATGCATTCCGAATTACACAACTATTTAACTACTGGACACTAAAAATCATGTGAGGAATAGTTTGTATAACCAAGAGAATGTTAACTTGATTACATACAATAGGAAGTTTAGCCATGAAAACATTTTTTTAGCAGAAATATTCAGTTATTTGAATAAAAATGCAGTCTAAAGCCAAGGTATGGTGACGGACAACTGTAATGGCTGAATTTTAACTAGAAAAGCTGGAAATAGGAGTATTAGGATCTCAAAACTGGACTCATGTATATAGCGAGGGTTTGATGTCAGTTCTTCCTAGAGGAACCTTATCACAAGCAAACAAACAAACAAACAAACAAACAAAAACACAGCCTCAAATAAATACCTGTGTAACAAAACTATGTAAATATGGGTTTGTGTAATTTCTAATTGCCAAAACTACAATCTTTTACAGTGACATTATCCTTATAACAATAGTACATTACTAGAACAAATTAGTAAAGAATTTAATGTCTAATAAAGAATGATATAAATACTTTGAGCCTTGTAATTTTAATCAATACCTTATTTATACAATAATTATTGGTTTGAACAAATAAACACTTAACTTTGTATTTCCCTTCATGAATGTTCAAGAAAATGGAAAAGAAAATTTAAGCTGTGAGAAAAGACTTAATGAAGATGATGTCATTCCCTGGGTGGACATCAATGTTAAGTTTTCTATGAGTACATTGTAGAGTACAGATGAGTGGCACACTTCCCCTGTATCTTAGTTTAGGGTTTCTATTGCTGGGAAGAGACACATGACCACATAGGAAAAATTTAACTGGGTGGCTTAGAGTTTCAAAGGTTCAGTCCATTATCATCATGGTGGGAAACATTGTGGCATATAGGCCAGCATGGTGCTTGACACAGAGCTGAGAGTACTACACCTTGACTTGCAGGCAACAGGAAGTGGCCTGTCTCAATGGGAGTGGCTTTAACATATATGAGACTCAAAGCCCACCTTCACAGTGACACACTTCCTCCAACAAGTCCATACCCACTCCAATATGGCCATACTTCCTAATAGTACCACTCCTTTTGGGGGCCATTTTCTTTTAAACCACTACACTGTTTGTTAGTGATTAGATATGATTTATTACGTATGTTTTAATTCAGTGCTCTCCTAGACTCAGTTCTTTCCTCATAAAACATCTATGCTGAAAGAATCTCTGTTGGTTCCTCTCAAGTAAAAATAATTAACTATATAGTTAAAAATAGTTAACTCTTATACAATAAATTATTTCGCTAACTTAAAGTGAGGTCCACCTGTTTTCTGGATTTTGTTTTATTTGTTTATTTATTTATTTGTTTGTTTGTTTTCTTTTGTGTTTGCTTTTAAGCTCATTTGTTTCTTCTCCACATCCCTCACAGACACCTGTGTGAAGCAGGGAATTCTGACAGAAAATCAGCTTGGAAGCTTCCAGGGAACATTGGTCTGCAGCACAACAAAGAATTTATCAGAGCAAAACCTTGTGATGCATATATCCTCTATTTTGCAGGAAATCATTTCTAGTATATTTCCTCACTGTGTGTCAAAGCGGTAATAGAATTCTGTAAAATTATATGTTGCTCTGTTCCTGCCTAACTGTAGCCTTGGTTCTCAAAAAGGCTTTCAACAGAAAAACTGGCTTGTTTTATATTATGCCCCTGAAAAATTTCTCATTGTACCTAGTCAAAGAACACACATCAGAGCTTTTGCTGAGATCAACACACCTCATGGAATCTTAACATAATCTGTTCCCTGTTCTCTGTATTGAAAATAATTGATAAATGTATTTTTTGTGACTGAAAATATTAATGGCTAACTGTGGTACATATTAATTGACTTGACAGGTCCTTTCTAAAAAATGCAGTACTTTTACAATCTTGGGTACCTCTTTATAAAAGAATATTTCTCCCCAAAGTCCCTCCCTTGTTCCCCTCTTCCCTCCTCCTCTCCACTTGAACTTCCCATTCCAGTACTACCTCCACCACACATCTTTAATTATCTTTCTATTGTCTATTTCCATGGAGATCTATTTGTCTGTTCCCCACAGACCAGTACTCTGTACCTAAATTCTGTGTTTCTGTAGATTGTAAGTTGGTTACCATTGACTTAACAGCTAATATCCACATACAAACAAATATATACAATATTTGTCTTTCTGGGTCTGGTTACCCCACACAGGATGACATTTTTTCCTAGTTCCACTCATTTACCTGCAACTTTTATTTTTATTCTTTTTATTGAAAACAGATATTCTATCCTGCACATAATATGCCCTGATTATAGTTTTTCTTCCATAATATCATCCCACTTCCTCTCCACCACCTCTCCAGTCTGGATCCACCCTCATTCTATCTATTAGTAAATAAACAGGCTTCTAAGGAATAATAATAAAATTAAATATAATAAAATAAAATATACTTAGGAAAATCAAACATATTGGAATTGAATAAAACAAATAAACAGAAGGAAAAGAACCCAAGAGAAGGCACCAGGAGCAGAGATCCACTTGTTTACACACTGAGGAATCCCATAAAAACACTAAATTGGAAACCATGATATATATGCAAAGGAATTGTGGGATAAAAGAGAAAAGAAGAAAATATAGAAATAAAATAAATGTAATATGTAATGTATATTATATAATATAAATGCAATAAGTTTTTTAAAATAAAAAAATAAGCTAAAATAAGGAAAAAACAGAAGAGAAGAATTCTGACATGACATGACATTATGAACCAGGGAATCTCCAAAGTTGCCTTTGAGTTCACTTTCTGTTGATGATCTAATGCAGTTCACGTAGCCTGCTCTTAAGGGCAGTTTGTTTCCCCAGTGAGACTCGGTGGATGTAACTAAATTTTCATTAGCAAGTGTGTTATAAAATGGAGATTACTTCCACGTTAGAGATGGGGCCATGTGTCCACTTCTCTTTTCTGCTCTAGGACAGCGACTGGTACAGACCCTTGCAGGCCTTGTGCCTGTTGCTTCATTCTCTGAGTTCATCTGTGCATTTATATTGTTGTTTAGCATACTCAATGTCCTCTGGATTTTAAACTCTTTCAGTCTCCTCTTTTACTGGGTTCCCTGAGCCCTGAAGAGAGGGATTTTATAGAAACTTCTTGTTTAGGGCTGAGTTTCCCAAGGTTTCTCATTCTCTCTAATTTATCTGTCTGTGAGTTATATAGTTGTTCCCGTCTGCTACAGGATGAAGCTTCTCTGATCTGGGTGTGGAACTCACTGATCTATGAGTATAGCAGAATGTACTAGGAATCATTATAATGCTCTGTGTGTGTGTGTGTGTGTGTGTGTGTGTGTGTGTGTGTGTGTTTAGGACAGTACTATTTGCTTTTACCCTAGGTCCTTAGGTTATTGAGTTTCAGTTTCAGAGTCTGGGGTTCTTGATCACTCAAACAGTGCTGGGTATGAGCCCCATCTTGTGGATGGGGGCTTCCGCCACATTAGATATTAGTTGGTTACTCCCACAGAATTTGTGTCACCATTAGATTAGCATATCATACAGATAGGACACCATTGTAGAGTAAAGGGTTTGTGGCTGGGTTGACGTTTGCATTTCTCCTTTGGTTGTTTGCAGAGTACCTTCCTGTACCAAAGACCATAAGCAAAAAAGACCATAAGCAAAACAAAGAACCAACTGGCCATCTCTTGTCACCCAATAGTGCTTCCAAGTACCAGGATCAGATTATATCTAATTGAATTATTGGCCAAAGGGGTCCCATGGAATCTCCAAACAACTCAGGCTGTTGCCAAGACTATAGGTTGCCAAGACTCCACCCACTGAGGCCATGACCCATTGCTGAAGACAATGCCTGCACAACTCGTTGTACATATAGAAGTCAAACTGGTGCTTACCTAGAGCTTTAACCCTATGTGCTAGATCCTTTGGTCTAAGAAGGTTCTCCACATGCTCTCAAGAGAGAAATGTAAATACAAAAACAGGCACAAACACTTTGATCTACAATAGTGTCCTACCTGCCTGATAAGCTAATGCAATGGCAGTACAAAATTTTAGAGTGATTAACTAATACCTGATTTGATTGAAGGCCCACTCTATGAGACAGAACCCACATCCTAACTGCTTGGGTGACCAAGAACCTGAGACTAGGTAGCCTGGTGACCTCAGGTCAAACTAAATACCACATTGTTTTGTTTGAGTAACAATAAAATGACTTCTATTGACATTCTATTACACTCCTCCATCAGTGCCTTGCTCAGCCATTATCAGAGAAGCTTACTCCTGCAGAAAATCAGAACAAATTCAAAGACTCACAGGCAGATATTAAGAAACCTTAAATAGAATGTTTCGATCTAATACCTCCCCCCAGCGCTCAGGGAACCATATTGAGAAGGAGGCAGAAAGAGTATAAAAGCAAGAAAGGATGGAGGAAACCAAGAAAGTAAGATCCTTTAAGTCAACATGATCAAAGCTCATAGGAACTCACATAGACTGGGGCACAGAGGTGGGTTCCTAGAGCTGAGAGGACATGTGAACACATGCCCCCATTCCTTCCCAGAAACTCTTTCCGGCTGATTACTTCTTGCAGATAAAAATTTAGTTCTATCCATGGGAGTCTAACTGGGGAAACAGACTGCTCTTAAGGGTAAGCTGCATGCCTTGCAGAAGAAGGCCACCAGAAAATGAACTCAATGGCATCTTTGGGAGTTTCTTGTTTTATAATGCCATGTTTGGGCTTTTCCTTTTTTTTATTTCTATAAGAAGTTGCTACACACACACACACACACACACACACACACACACACACACACACACACACTTCTTTCTCTTTATCCTATAGGCCCTTGGAGTATATACTCGAGCTTAGAGTTTAGTGTCCTTATGTGATTCCTGAGTGTGCAAATGGGTGGGTCTCTGACTCTTGCTGAAAGAGGCAATTTTATGTGAATGTTTTTGTTATCATTCAGAAAAGTGACTGGCACTTTAATTTTACATATACAATTCTAGCACACAAAAAAGAGTGTCATAAATTTATTTTGCATTCTTAATTGGAGCCAATCTCATTTTACTTGCCAGTGCATATTATTCCCAAATGGATATCGTCTAGTGGATCATCCAGTTAAGCTACAGAGATTGTAAAGGATAACATCTCAGACACTCATCACCATTAAGAAATCATCATCATTAAGAAGGTTTTTTTTTTTTTTTTTTTTTTTTTTTTTTTTTTTTTTTTTTTTTTTTTTTTGCTGACATTGGTCTAAATACTTTCATTCTGCCACCTAGGGTTCTAATACTTTAAATAATGCTATATTATACTTACATAGTGTTTGTACTGTTCAACCCTGCTTTTACACATACTTAACCCTGACTGTAAACTTGCTCTATATAATCTATACAGATTTTGTATTTCCTATGGTAGAAATAAATAGTAACAAGGATGCATTTTATATTAAAGAGAATAGACTATCCCTTGAGCAGGAGAATAGAAGCCTGCTCACTGCTGTCTGATTGAGTGTAATGTTCTGGTCTAAACCATGCTCAGGACACATGAGTAATGTGAAAAATAATATTCATCGCAGGACTTAAGTAACTGATGCAAAGCATTGAGGAAGAAACAAACTAGGCAAAGAGAAATAGACCAAGTTGTTACCATCAGCATTTCAGCATAAATAAGGGCATATGTCTATTTTTTATAATCTTGCTTTAAAGAACAAAAGTAACTCATAACCTTTTAAAAACAACAAAACACTATAACACTGCTGTGTGATTTTTTTTTGTACAGTTCTTTCTGAAATTCTCATCAAGTGGGATTGTGATTCATTGTTATAACTATCATCATCGTCATCAATATCAACATAACTCATGTGTGTTGGGTATGTGTGTGGGGGGTGTTTCTTTGATGAATATGTGGGTGTGTGGATGTTCCACAGCTCAAGGGTGGTGGTTAGAAAACACATTTATAGACTTAGTTTTCTCCATCTATGTATGCATAGGTTTTGAGGATTAAATCCCTATGGCTATGTTTCTATAGCAGGAGCTTTCCCCTGATAAGCCAATTTCATAGTCCCAAATGAGATGTTTGACATTGACAGACAGAAAGAATTTAAGTTTAAAATGAAATGAATGGGAGGACTTACATTACTCACATTTAGGTGAGTGTGGTCACCTCAGACTAAGTTTCTAGTTGCCTAGGACAGTTCTGAGGCATACCTTATAAGAAGAAGACAAAAGAAAGACAAACTTTTAGAGAAACTGTGTGAGGTAATGTGAGTTCATTATGAACAGAGGAAGGAAAACTTGGTAGAACTGGATGGGGTAGAACCAATAATTAGCTTACTTCATATGAGGGAAGACAAATGGATATTGAAAATGTGATATATATATATATATATATATATATATATATATATATACACACACACACACACACACACACACACACACACACACACACACACACAATGAAATACTATTCAACTGCAAAGAAAGATTAAATTTGCTGGTAAGTGGATGGAACTAGACAATTTACCGGTTGATCTACCATAGACCCAGGAATACAAACACCACCTATTTGCTCTTCTTTCTGGATCCTAGATCCAACACCCTGGTTGTGAGAACATAACTTGGAGCAACCACAGAAATCAGGACAGTAAAAAGGGACTAGGGGATGAAACAAGTGGACAGAAGCTCTAAAAAGCAGACTACTAGGAGATAGGTTCTATTATTGGGGAACTGGAAAATGGAGGGATACTACTTGGGAGAGTGGGAGGGAAATGGAAGGAGAGGAAGGAAGGTGGTGTAAAATATTAAGAATGTTTGAAAAGGCCATAAGAAATCATATTATTTTATGTCTACATAAAATTACACATAAAAAAGTATATAAGTAGTCACACCATTTGAGCGGCAATGCTCCACACCCAAAGCATAGAAATATTTAACAATGCTAGATTTCATTTCCTGAGTGTTGGATAACAACGTCACTGAGGTAGATGATGACTAATTTTCTGATAATACTGGCTGTTTGTTTTCTGTGTTTTCCATCTTGTTGATGCAACTATGCTGTTGAGATTTTCTGGGTATATCCACATTGTGATCCTAATTTCCACAATGGCTCATTCTATCAGCCATGAGATACACATACAAAGGTTGTAATCCCCCCTTTCAATTGGAGACATCAACAGGCCAATGAAAATGCATTCTTCATTCAAGCTTTTGCCAAATGCAGTCCAATAATCACCACTACCCTAATTACAGTATTCAGAGGTTTTCAACAGCTGTAGTTACAGGAACCTAATTCTATTAGCTCAGATTAATGATGGGGGTAATGGGGGGTAGTCTTCAAAACTAATAACCCACTTCTGTATACCTACAATGTCCACAGTTGCTGCCTCTGTTATCATCTAGCAAATCCCAATAAAACCATACAAAATCAAGGCTAACACTCTCTCAGGCTGGCAATAAATCAAGTGATTAAAACACATACACACACACACACACACACACAAAACCTGTGTGATAAGCCGGGCGGTGGTGGCGCACGCCTTTAATCCCAGCACTCGGGAGGCAGAGCTAGGCGGATCTCTGTGAGTTCGAGGCCAGCCTGGGCTACCAAGTGAGTTCCAGGAAAGGCGCAAAACTACACAGAGAAACCCTGCCTCGAAAAACCGGAAAAAAAAAAAAACCTGTGTGATAAAATTAACTAAAACTTGGTTTATTTCTCTTTGTATTCGTTGTTGTTATTATCTAACAATTCTTTCTTTGTGTGTGTGTGTGTGTGTGTGTGTGTGTGTGTGTGTACACCTAGGTGTATAGTTGTGAAGGCCAGAGGTCACTGTTGACTATCTTCCTATATAACTCTCCATTTTATTTTAGAAAGAACATCTACCACTCTACCTAAAACTCACTGTTTCAGCTATACTGGCTATCCAGAACATGTCAGGGAATATGTCTATCTCAGTGGCTCAACCGCCAGTAAGATCACAGAGCAATGCTGTCATGCCTGGGTTTTACTAGTGCTGGCAATCTAAATAGATCTGTATGCTTGAACAGCACACACTTTATTTACCTAGTGAGCCCTTTCCATGGCCTTGATCCAATAGATACAATCAGTGTCACTGCTTTCTCAGACCAAGCTAAACACATTCTTTGCCAAACTCCTTCCTTTCATACTGTTTGGAGTACCAGGCTCATGTCTGCAGTTCAACAGATGGCAGATGCACATAGAAATAGTGAGAAAGTTGGACAAGAAATTTGTACCCAGAACATAGCTGAGAACTAATGTAGGGGATCAAATCAAAAGTACTTGGAATGTTTGGGTGCATCACTTTAGCAATACAAAATTATACTTTACATTTTCATAACTGTCTCAAGCATCATTAAAGTTAGAAACAAAAGTTCATACTTGACTTTTTAAAAATTCATAGACTAAATACCCAATATTTAAGAAAGCTAATTTCATCCATGACAGGACACTCAATGACATCAATGACTGCATAAAACAGAAAAAGTGTGACAAAGAAGTAGTGATATTTGCATTGAATTTAAGAAGGCTGACTTTCCTAATAAAAGATTTTATACTATGTGACTGAATAAGTTGTGTGTACAATATCACTTCATGGAAGTCCAGTCACTGATTAGCCACTCCCACAAGTTCTGTGCCTCCATTGCCCCAGCATATCTTGCAGACAGGATAAATTGTAGTCAGAGTTTTTGTGGCTGAGTTGGTGTCCCCGTCCCAACACTGGAAGTTTCCTGGTTACAGAAAATGGCCAGTTCAAGCTCCATATCCTCCATTACTAGGAGTCTTTACTAGGGCCACTCTCTTAGAATCCTGGGAGTTTATACTATACTCACTAGGTTTCCACATCACCCCCCAAATGCCCACCAATTCCAGTCTTCTCTCCAGGTACTCTCCCCCACCACTACCTGATCCCTCCTATTTTCTTCCCCAGCTCAGTTTTCTTTAAGAGGGAGGCCCCTGGTGGGTGGACCTTGCTTCATTGAAAGTACACATATCCAATAGTACATGGGTAGTACCACATCTATCTACATGATAAGTTAAAAAAAAAATGATGGTACCAAATTGGTTTGGTAGACAAGGGGGCATTGTAGAAGGAATGAAGCATCTGAGATATTTGTTCATAGAAGCAGAACAACCAAAGTGTAAAGGAATGACGCCTCCACTTGGAGATGAGACATGAGAGAATAAAGTATGTGAAATGAGTGCTTAAGAGATGAATAAAAGAGGAGAGGAGAAAAAAGAGAAAGGAAGGGAGTGGAGGAGAGAGGTGAAGAAAGATAGGTGGATGGATGGTGGAAGGGAAGGAAGTTGGGAGGAGAAACCTGGAATGTACAAATATGAAGTTTGGAAACAAAGTACAGAAGTTCAGAAGAACAGGAAGAAATGAAAAGAGTTCATGACATGCAAAATTTGAAAGTTTCAAAAGGAAATAAAAAGTCATGTGTATGAATTTCTATGATGATGTTTTAGGTTTCTCTTGGAAACTGGGCTGGGATAACATGATTTAGAGTACTGTCATTCATTCAATTTACTGAGGATGTGTCTTTTCCTCTGATCTCCATGTTGGGATATCTGTTCAGTAACAGCGTGATTTTATATAGGCCTCTGCCTGTAATTAACTTCCCACAGAAGCCAGAAGAAATGGTTTCCTCATTTTGAATTTTGAAAGAAGCAAAACAAACTAGAAAACAAAACAAAAGCAATCTAAGTATGCCATCTGCAGCCCTTTCCTACTCTGTTGTTCAGAAGTAAGTAACATGCCGGTGCTTCCGAGGAAGCCCTGAGATTGTCGGCCTGTGTGACCACATGGGTATGCTTCAGAGTGTCAGTGCTATGTCATGGCCTGTGTCGGGCATCATCATGAAGGTAGCCATTCATCTTGGTCAAATCACCTCATGGTTCTTTCTTGGTACTGAAAAAAATGGAAATTGTCTTTAACAGGAATCTCAGAATGAAAAAAAATCAAACCACAATAAATAACTGCAAGTGATAATTTAGAAAAGTTACTAAACAGGGCTTAAAATAATGACATATTTCCATTATATTAACCTAACCAACAAATGGACTTTTGAGTACATTTCTTTGTGAAGAACACTCTTATTTCCTTTCTCTTTAAAAAGAAAATCAGCTATTTAGTGGCATGTGTCAAAACTTCAGGTAATTTTGCATGAAAGACATTTCTCCCTATAAATCCCACAGTAATTAAAATGTTTATAACTCCATTAATATTTTCCTGTGACTTTGAAGGATATTTGATGACATATTTCATTTCACTCCTACAGCCTTAAATTGCATCTATTAAACATATGGACAACCTCCTGTATATCCAAACACAATGCTTACATCCAAATAAAATCACCAACAATTTCAAAGAACAGTTTAATGTTAGTTCATATTAAAATATTCACAATTAGTCCACAAACATTTAACAAGTATCTTACATCTTTGTTTAATTGGCTTACATCAATTTTAAATATTTTCCCATTTTATGTTTTCTTATGATTATTGTCATTATTATACAGAATTTTATTTTCCCCTCTCATTTGATAAAATAAACTGGAAGAATATTTTATTTACAGTGATCTCTATTTCTTTGACTGAATATTTTATTATTTCTTCTGTGGGTGAGTAATTATTACATGTAAACATGATCTTATTTACTTCCATATTTAAGGATATTTTAAGAGGGAAAATTCTAAGTACAAATCTCTTTTTAAAGTGCTTAGGAGTTGAGTGTGTGGATGAGTGTGTGTCTGGTTCTTGTGCCTTCTCTTGGAACTTTTCCTTCTCCTGGCTTAGCCTGTTCAACTTCAATGTGATAGTTTTTGTTTTATCTTATTATATTTATTTTGTTATATTTTAAAAGTGAATGAATGAAAACCTAGCCACTAGAGTAAAGATTAACAGCTGAACTCTCACTTTTACCTGATGGGAGAGGGAAAATCAGTTTTCTCCAATAGAGCAACACTGTTTACATCAACTACTCTGGGAAGGCCTCATGTTCAGGAGTAGCTGACCAAATATAATGAATTCCACTTTTTTTTGTGTGTGTGTGTTTTTATTTGGTCACAGTTTGGTAGTGTTTTGTTGTTGTTGCTGGGAGTTCCAGATCTATCAGAGTAAAATTAGTAATTTTTTTTGGAAAAAAATTAAATGATCATTTGGATATTGGAACACTGTCTTTTTAGTAGTACTCCTTTTAATCTCACTTATTTGTTAAATATAACTTTGGTACAAAACAGTTCCAATAGTGAATGCATTTCACTAGTTCAAGACACAGAACAACTATTTTCAAGGAGTATATGTCTTTTCTAGGTTATGAAAATATTGAAGTGTAGGTGGATTTATGTTGAAGTCTTTGATCCACTTGGACTTGAGTTTTGTGCACAGTGATAGATATAGATCTATTTACCCTTTTGGAGGAAAGGATGGGGTTTCGGGGGAGGCTGAGGAACAGCAGGAGGAGAGATGAGAGGGGGATCTGTGGTTGGTATGTAAAATGAATAAAAATATTTACTTAAATAAAAAAAAGAATAAATACTGTTTTCAAACACATGTAAAACACCTATCAAGGTTAGCCTGATTTAGAATAAAACTTTAAAATAAAAAAAGAAATTACTGAGTAACAGCAACTCACATGCCTGATAGCACACACATGCGTATGTACCTATTATTTTGCTGTTTCATGCACCCATACTCAGTTATTTCTGAACTTTGATTTCCTGTTTTAAATTTAAGCATTAAATATTCCATTAACCAAAGTTTTGATTTGTAATCGTATTCATGTCCAAAGTTCACTTTTATCACACAGTGTTATAGCACAAAAACTATTTTTAATTTTCTACCACGAGAGCTCAAACCATAGAACTCCAGCAATGACAGAGGGTGGAGGGATATATGAAAAAGAAACAATAACATGAACTGCAGAGAATAGCATTTATATAACTTTGTAAAAACTTCTGTATTTTATACCCCTTTTAATTGTGTCTCCTGAAGTAAGACTTTAGCCTGAGTTTCTAAAAACTAAGTTTGGACCTGAAAACAAAAGAGTGGGATTGAAACAAAAACAATCAATAGCAACACATAGTTGTATTATCTTGAGACAATAGGCATCAATGTATTTGAAAGTAGGAATTATTCTGCAAATATAAGAGCGCATTTTAGCTTCTTGTACTTTGAGCCCGAACATTTCCCTTGGCCAGAATTTATAATGATGTTTCCTTCAAACACTAATAATTAATTTAGCTTTCTCCCCATATAATTGTACAAGTCCCAGAGACTCAAACCTGAGATTATTTGTCAGGAAGTAGATTGAATGCATTAACTTTAAAACAGGGTTACTAATAATTACAGAGTCTAATTTATAACCGGCACAATCGATATTGAGTTATATCAACTTTAAACTTTTCTTTTACATGTTACCTCTTTTAAAATTTCTCCCTTGATACAATCTGCCAATGAAATTCTTTAAATTCTACCATTCCTAATCCTCTACTTGAATGCAGACTTCTAAAACTTTAATCTCCTAATAAACTTTCTTTACTGTGACATCTTTAACGTGTCTGAATTTATGGAGCTTGTTCCCATTAGAAGAGAATCATTTGTGAAAACATGAGGAAACTTATCTAAGCTGGTGAGTTTTCTTGCCTCCGTATTTCATGATCAAATACTAATAAACTAATAAAATAGTAGAGATTAGGATGACCATTGTTTGGATGTGATTTGATATGCCGCCAACACACTCAGTGATAAAAATCTTGGCTCCCAGTATGGCTGAGTTGAGGCAGTGTAACATTCAAGAGGCGGTACCTCATGGAAAGAAATTATGCCAAAGGAATACATACCAAAGGAATGTACCAATGTGGAACTGATAGGACAGAAATAGCCCTCAGAAGAGTGGGTTTTTGTAAGAAGATCTGCATCTTCCCCTGAATACCTCTTCCACATGCCACATTCACACATGCTGGAACATATGATTCTGACTACCAGGAACTCAACAAAGCTAAGCAGGTACTGGCGTAAACTCTTATTTATCCGTAAGAATTGTGAAATATATAAAACTTGTTTTATTTTTCCCCTTTCATTCTAAAATACCAGCATCACGTACATTGTTACTGCAATGCAAAACAGATTACACAATGGTCTTCAGGTTTAAGAATATTTTTTGTATTTACTTATTTCCTTTGTTTCTACAGCCCTACTACAGTTTTCCCTCCCTCCTCTTCTCTCCTCCCAGTCTCTCCCCATCTTCCAATTCACTACTCCTCCATTTCTCTTCAGAAAAGGGCCAGGATCCCATAGATATTAACCAGCCGTGGTATATATCATTGCAGTGAGACTAGGGACCTCCTCTTCTATTAAGGATAGAGAAGGCAACCCGGTAAGAGACAAGGGACTCCAAAGCAGGCAACAGAGTCAGAGATAGCCCCTGTTCCCACTGTTAGGGGACCCACAAAAATACCAAGTTACACAACTATAACGTATGTGCAGAGGGCTTAGGTCAGTCCCATGCAGGCTCCCTAGTTGATAATAAATAGGTTCTCTTGTCTTTCCATTTTACTTAATTATTGCTATCATGTAGAGGTGCATTGGATACACACTTCCTGCTATTTTTAATACTTTTTACAAAATACTATATATTTGAAATAGAATTACAATGGTTTCCCTCTTTCCTTCCAAACCATTCCAGCAACTCCGTACTTATACAACCAATTCTTGTTTTTTTTTTTTTTTAATTTTTATTTTGCTTTTAAAGCTGCACTTATTTATATTCTATGATACAAGTATTTTACTGGCATGCATGCTTGTGCACCATGTATGTGCAGTGCCCATGGAGGCCAGAAGTGGTGTTGAATGCCCTGGAACTGTAGTTATAATTAATCATAAGCAGCCATGTGGATGCTGGGAATAGAACCAGGGTGTTCTGGAAAAGCAGCCAGTACTCTTAACTATTGAGCTATGTTTCTAGCTTCTAATTCCTGATAATTTTAAAATATTTCTTTATTTATATAATGTAAATCTGCATTTAATTAATTAGTTAATTAATTTGATTATTTATTAAATATTTTATTTTTTCTTTAGTCTAGGGAATTAACTCAATGCTTCATACATGATAAACCAGTACACTATTACTTAGCTGTACTGTTATCTCCTGCTTTTGTTTCATGTTTAATGTATCAATGTTCCCCCGATAAACTTAATAGACACACACACACACACACACACACACACACACACACACATACACAAATGTGTTGCAACAGTACAGATATATCTAGAGTAAAAGAACAAGGGCTTGCTTCACTTCATTATGGTGGATGTAAAGCTCAACATCACAGGCTACACGTCCTAAAAAAAAACAACTCTAGTCGTAATCGGAAGTCAATTCCAGCCTGAAAGCAGTCTGAAGGAGAACATTATGTTACTCAGGGTAACTGGGAGCTTTTGCTTCATTCAGTCATTGACTTAGGTGAGGGAGGACCAATTTTATTTTGTACTTACATGTTAGTCACACCTCAAACATGCTCAAGGTTGGCACATTAACACTCACAAATGTAACGCTTCTTTAAGTGTCTCTTATTTATCCCACATCCCCAATTCACTCCTTACAGTACTTATCCTGAGTAGACAAATAGCATGGAGACACATGCATTTTACTACAGTCTTAACCGATACACATTTAATTTTAGATTATTCCATTGTCCGACATTATATAATCTTTCAGTCTTTAAAAATCCTTAATATTGCTGATCATTTACAAACATATGTTCTTACAATCCATTAGCATCAAGAGTTTATTTTGAAAATTCTGCTCTGATGTTCATGAGGAAGAAATGCATGTGACCTTGATGACTCTCTTGATGCAAATCGTGTGTATTTCTGAAGACACTTCGTGCTCTTAGTATTACATGATGTTTTTCCTCTACTCTTATGTCTCAGAGATGTCTGTTGGGCCCTTTCCTTCCCCTGTGTCTTTCTTTTCATTCTTTGAGTTCTACACTTGACATTTTGCTTCCTTTGCTTAAGCATTGTTCTTAGTGGAGTTGAGATGGAGGCTTACTATCTTTAAGAACTTGAGGAGCTCTCTGGAAAATTCTTGTCATTTGCTTTTAAAAATGGATATTTTGTAGGTTTTGTTCTAGAACATCACTCAACAATTCACCAATCTCCAAATGAATAGAGATGCTTGGCTTGAAAATTGACATTATTCAAAGAAAGTCTATTCATGTATTGTTGTTTATATAAATGGACTTTCTGTCTCAAACATGATGTTACAGAACAACTCTATAGTCAACATTTAGGTCTTTTCTATGTGTGGGCATAGAGTAAAGCGAAATTGTTAACGTATGTGTAATGTGTATGTCACTAACTGCAAACAAACAAATCATTTATTAATGCCTTCTCTTATGGGCATATTTCTACTCTCTATGGGCACACTTACTTCTATGTGTCTTTAATAGCAAGCCTTACAGTTAAGAAAGTGACCTGGAATTCAGGTTATTGTAACTCATGCTTTGCAAGATTCCTAGTCCTCATGTGAATATAGTGCTTTTCATTTGGTTGTTTATACTTCTTAGTCATCAGGCTAAGCATTGCAAATTGTTTCCAACTCAAATGGCAGTTTTTACCATATTGCCTGAAGTCTACATTAAAATGAGTGTAAGTTTAAATGTGTATGACTTGGGAATTAAATGTTATAATAAACTTACAGAATAACTACAGGTGAGACAAAGATCAAATGGAGAAGTAATACACATAAATAGCATTTTTCTTTTACCAAAGCCCCTGACTCCCAAAATGTATCATTTGTGGGGGACCAGCCTCCACATTTATTTACCCCAGGGACTCTAGAGGAATGAGAGATTTAGTTAGAAATTAAGAAGGGAGAGAAAGAGAGAGAAACACAGGATAGCCTCAGGTGGGCCTGGACCCTTATCCACTGGCCCAGAACATTATTCTCAAGGGCTATTTATATAATGCCAAGAGGTAGAGCAAAAGACCTCCCCCTTGCTAGTTATAGTCACCTGATACTCAGGCCTGTGGTCCATTCAACCTACTATGCAATCCTGCTTGGTATAGCCACTAGGAAACCTAGTGGGCTCCATCAATTGGTAATTCTTATCTAGAGCTAGTTGTCTCAAATACTTCTGATGGAAATTGTAAATTTGAATCCATTTACAAATCTGTACTAGTTAGGCCCTTAATCTGATTTACTTCATTTCCTAAAAACTGTGGTATAAAGCACAAAGCTTTTGCTAAAGCAAAATCGATATAATTTATCTCTCTATTAGGGTATTTATCATTTTACCTTTGTGATTTCTATATAATACTATGTTATTTCTAGAAAAAAGCACTAGATTTATTATATGTCACCTGCAATCTTATTGTAATGGCTTCAAGTTATAAAGATTTTCATTTTAACTTCTAAGAAATTTTCTGCAATTTATAAAAACTATTTTGTTAAAATATTGTTAGTGTAACATTAAAGATGTGACTGAAATAGTGATATGTCAATCATGGTACTAGGTACTGTGTCTGAGTTTAGAATGTATTGTCATTGCTTCTTATAATTGACAATGAATGATGTTTAACTAGGGCTTCATGTATATTTCAACTCAGTATTAAATATACGTGATTTGTGTATCAGGTATATTAGTCTATTGTCTCTCATCAACAGCACAGGCTAGGTAAGTTAAGGAGAAAAACTTATTTCAAATGATGACCCTCATGATACAAGGTCCATATTGAACAACGGCCTTCTTGCTGGCTGTATCCCAAACTGGTAGCAAGCATCATTGAGCAAAAGATAGGAAGCATAAGTGGCTATATAGGGCTTCTTTGCCCTTTGTTTCTTACAAAGCCATCAGAATTCAGTTTTCCAGAATCCTCTCTAATGCCCTTACTTTATGCAAATCACCTCTTAAAGATCTCACCTCTGAACATCATAGATTAAATTTGCACCCCTTCAAGCATAAAAATGGAACTTAAATTTTAACTTAAATTTAATTAAGTCTTTGTAGGTGTGCTTAAGTCATAGACAAACCATAGCCATTTATCATGGCACATACCTGTCATGCAACCAGTCATCAATCAGAAGCTAGAGAATCACATCTTCAAGGTCAACCTTGGGCTATAGAGGGAGTTCTAGGCAAGCCTGAAGAGGATAGCTGTTTCAAAACTATAAAGCAAAATAGCTTAAAACTTAAGTTTCAGTGACATTTCTAGTATACCTACCTGGCTGCTAAAAAAGTTAAATTTTTATCAACAATCAAGTAAAGGCAGTTTTGTGACATGCTATATCAAGTTTTATAGACGATTTATTCAATTCAATTTGGCTGAAAGGCTTCTAAGAGAGGGATGATAGATTTCAGAAGAATGGAGAAACTGGACAATGATAAATGACAACTTGCTTCTGTCTTATTACAATCTATAGTAACTCTCAATTATATTTCAATAGAAGGAAGAAATAATACAGATAACTCAAGCCTCCTCATTCAAAGCATATTTTGCTTCATTTTAATACAGCTAGAATAATAACATATTCTCTGACATACACATCCTGATTTTCACCTTATCTTCAGTAATATCACATGTATCAATCAAATGAAGGACACTTTCGGCTGTTCTCTAGATTCGTATGGCATAAACTTTAAATGAACATTTAAAATATGTGATTTGAGAGAGAGAGAGAGAGAGAGAGAGAGAGAGAGAGGTCAGTTGGTAGAGTATTTGTCTGTTGTTCAGGAAACTCCAAGTTGGATCCCAACATGAGTGCGCACACACACACACACACACACACACACACACACACACACACACACTTAAAGATGAAGAAGCCATGAATTTGAGAGAAAGCAAAGGGGTGTACACTGGAGAGTTTGGAGGGAAGAAAGGAAAGGGGCAAATAATTATTTATGTTAGAATCTCAATAAGTAAAAAAATGATTAAAAGCAAATACAAAAAGAAAACAGAAACAACTAAACATTAAACACTAGTACTATCTCAGTAGTATCTGGTAGATACAAGGGTTCAGAGGAAGGAAGAATGATAACCTGACTTGCACATAGTATAAACTATGCACACTAGCAAGAATGAACTGTTAGCTCCATTACTAGGTACCTCCTTTCTGAAATTGAGATTCATCAGAAGGATGAGTTAGTTCATATCTGTTCTCATTAATTTTGTTTGTTCTTGGCTTCTTGTTTATATTTAGGATAAATCACTAATACATATTTGAATATTATATTATGGAGAATGATATATAATTTCATCACACTCCCCTGGTACTCAGGGCTAAGTTTTTAATATTTGCAATCCAGTTCATCAAGCAAAGTTGCTAGAGAATTCTTCAAGTCAGCAGCTTCTTTGTCCGTGTGTCAAACTTTGTGCAGAACTGTAATTCTGAATTTGCACATTTCTTTTGTTGTCAGGAAAAGATAGCAAGCCGTATCTAAATTGTCTCATTTTGTTTCTTCTGCGTGTTCATACAATTTTAGAAATGTACGCATCGTGTGTTTTGTCTGTTATTTTTCTGAGAAATTTGAACAAGAAAAATTAGTTTGCATCAGAGAAGTTAAGACTGTATGGCAAAAAAAAATATTTTGAGAAGTATGAGATGGAATCACATCACATGCAAAAGTTTCAAATTTTGCTTTTTTCTCATAAGATTTTAAAAACTTCCTTTAAACTGGTTTAATTGTTCATGCATTGTTTAGGGAGCATTGTTGCTGAGACTTCATGGGGACAACATTGTTGTCATATCTAGAATGCACAATCTCACAGAAGACATCATGGTCCCCTGGCCATTACAATCTTTGCTCCATTTTTTTTCCTGCCGTGATCCCAGAGCATTAGGTACAGGAGTTGTGTTGTAGATGTACCGGTGAGGCTGGGAACGCCAGTCAGTTTTTTGCTGAATTTGGCGACTTGTAGCTCTCTATAATGGTCTCTGTTGCAAAATGAAGCTTCTTTGGTGAGAGGTGAGGCATAGACTTATCTCTGGATATAAGGATTAACATTTATAATGCAGTTGGAAATTATGCTAGTTTAATGCAGTGGCAGTAGTCAGTTCTCTTCTAGATCTATGGCATTATCAGACATAGGTCATTAGCTAGGTTTGCAGACCTGTCATAAATTTCCTCTTGGGATCTTGACCCATTTATTCTCAGATTATTGGCATCATTGCCAATATCATGTATAGTTTCCATCTCATGGAGTGGGCCTATTTCCAATAAAAAAGTAATTGGTTACTTCCATATATTTATGTGACTATTGGACCAGTGGACTTATCTTACAGACCAGTCATTATGATAACTCACAAAGTTTGTAGTTGATGATTGCCTTTCTACTGCAGTAGTGAGAAAACACTGCCTTGTCAGGACAGGGTCCATGATTAAAGCTGTGCGAGGAGATTTCTGAAAATGTGTAACAAAACTCCAAGTAAACAAGAGACTTGTAATCCTTGCTCCTCCGTAACAAGAATTTATTCACGGAATGTGCTTTCATGCCTATCCCAGATGTAGCAAATAGGAGTGGGTTTTGCTTCAGAATATCCATCATCTTCCACATTATTATTCAGAATGGTGTTTCCAAGCATGAGTTGTTCTCATGACTATACACATACCATGTGACCTTGCCCTGATGACTGTATACAACTTGAACTCAAGTGAACTTTGCTTACATGACCTTGGTAAAACCTCAGAATGTCCTCAGAATATAAATTGTCTGGTGCCCTGAATAAAATTGGGTATTGCGTGAGACTTTAATCTGCCTCATTTTTAGGCTCCGCTCTCCCAGGTTCATGCTGCCAAATTCAGCAGTAACACTACCTACTAGTGGTAAATCTTCCATTTGAGTGCAAGATAGATTTATCCTTGTTATATGCCATAAGTATGGAGTGTCTTCAGCAATAGGGTTTTGTGATAAAGTTATGAAAGGAAACCAACATTATTGGAAAAAACATAATTTTTGAGAATCTATGGACCACAACCATCCAGAATATATTGTTCTGCCCATAGATGAGTGTTTCTCTCAACCTTTATCAGATAAGTTTCCTCTAAAGAAGAGGGTCATTAACATAGAGATGCATAACTAGGCAACACGCACAGAGTGGGAGAGTTGGGAGTGCTGGCTTTAAAGATGTCTTTATTACATCCCTCCAATCAGGGATCAGGAATCTGTGTAGAAGAAGAGATGGGAAGATTGTAAGAGCCAGAGGTGATGGATTATTTTAAGGAAACAGGAATTTGCAGACACAAATCGGGTTGATGCACATGTGAACTCGGAGTCTGTGATAAAATGCACAAGACTTGCAAAAGCGTACAAAAGCCAGACAGAATCCCAGCAGAAAGGGGCGGAAGCAGCCACAAAGGCCACCCCCTAGACAAGAAGGTAGTCACAAATAGTATTCTTTGGGAGAAGGAAACTCAGTTTTTCTCAATGGAGTGACACCGGGTAGGTTAACAGCTCTCCAAGCTGGCCCCAGGGTCAGGAGAAGTTGTCCAACCCAAATCAGAGCCAATAGGTTTTATTTTCTGTTTTGTTTCGTTAACTTATCTACTTTACATCCCAATCACATTTTCCCCTTTCTCCTCCCCTCCCATTCCTGCTCCCCACTTCCCTTCTGACCTCCCTGCCAGCCCCAATCCACTCCTCTGTTTATATTCAGAAAGGGCCAGGCCTCTCTGGTTTGGGGTTTTGTTGTTGTTATTCTGTTCCTCTCTCTCTCTCTCTCTCTCTCTCTCTCTCTCTCTCTCTCTCTCTCTCTCTCTCTCTCTCTCTCTCTCTTTCTCTCTCCCAGTGAGTAGGGAAGAGGGGAGGAACTGAGAGAATGAATATATGTGAAGAGATAGAATATGATAAAATAGACTGCCCCAGATTCTCAAAGCATAAATACATCTAAGAAAAAACTCTGGCTTTAAAATCTTAACTCAGATCCATTTATGAAATCAGTCATTGGTTGTCTGGTAGATCACTCAATATACCTCATTTCTTATCCAGAAAAAAGAAAATGGAAGTAGTAAGATTGATTTAGTTTTCAAAATTATGATCATTTGAAAATTATAAGAAACAGGCCATTTCCCAAACCAAATGTGGTTGACTACATAGTAGACTCTGTATTCTTTTAGTTTTTGTATTTTTACCTTCAGTAGGCCTAATTTTGAAGGGCAAAATTTATTGGTCAAAATTTATTAAATAATATACCTAAGATTTAGTAAAATATAAATACATTAAGTCCCTTCTCTATTTTGCATAAATATTTTTAAAATGATCATTTTTATGTTCACAGAAGGCAAATTATATAGATTTCAGAAGTACTCTTACCCACAGTTCCTCATACAAAATACCCCCACTGCCAGTGTGACTCAGCAGAGTGGGCATATTACTTCATGTCAATAATCTGACATGTGTATATCATAATCATCAAATTTCCAAAATTTGATTTAAGGTTCATTTTTCTCTGTTTTGTCCATGGATTTTAACAATGTATAATGATAAGTATATGCTAATATTGTGTAACACAGAATATTCTCAAGGCCTAATATGTCCCATTGTTCAGTATATCCTCACATTCCAACCGCTGAGCACAATATTTATGACCACCAAACTTATCTCTTTACTCTTACCTTTTCTAGGTTGTTATAAACATGAAATTCTAGAACATTTAGGCTTTTTATTATTGGTGTGTGTGTGTGTGTGTGTGTGTGTGTGTGTGTGTGTGTGTATGTGTACTATGTATGAGGGTGTACATACCATTGTGTACATATGGAAATCAGAGACCAAATTTGTAGAATGGAATTTCGACTTGCACTTTGTCGTGGCTTTTGGGCATGAAACTCTGGTTGTTAGACTTGCATGGTAAGCATCTTCATCTTCTAAAACATCATAACAGCCTTTATTTGTTTGTTTCTTTCTTTTTATCTTTCTTTCTTTTTAAATATTGGCTTCTTCTGCTTAGTAATATGTGCTTAAATTTTGTCTCAGGATTTGGTGGCTCATATTATTGCAGTTAAATAATATGTCATTGCCTGGATCTATTACACTTAACTGCTAATCTGAAGTACCTTTTTTTGTATCCACATTTTGGCAGGTGGGATGTAGGTCAAGCTGTTATACTTTGAAGATAACCCATTATTTTACCTTGATGACTTTAATGTCTTTATTTTTATGATATAAAAATATATATCATAAAATATTTTGCAGCTTAAATATGCATGGGAATTTAATGTAGTAGAAAGTTTAAACTTCTCTGTAATGTTAGAAGTTAGCCTGCTTTCTTTAAATGTTGATGCTTTTAATATCTTTTTTCATAGTGCAATAAGCATATATTACAAAATTATGAAGAGTTTAGACATGCATAGAAATTTAATGTACTGGAAAGAGCTCAAAGTTCTGTGTAATATTTGAAGATAACCTGTTATTTTAATTTGATTCTTCTAATTTCATTATTTTTCAAAATAAACTAAATATACATCATAAAAATATAGAGGTTAGGCATATGGGAATTTAATGTAGTGGAAAGAGCGCAAAGTTCTGTGTAATATGAAAATGGACCAGAATTATGCAGAAACAGAATAATTTTTTTTGTCCTTTAATTTGACCACAGACACAGCAATGTTTCTCAATTTCTTACACACATCATGTTATGGGTAATATTCACATATTGTAATCACTAGATTAAAAATTCATAATGTGACAATTATCACATTAGAAGACCCACCAGGCAGCATAAGCTTTGTTTTTATTCAACTTTCAAATTTGCAGTACTTTTCAAATATTAAACATAAAATATCTTTGTGAACAGCAAAACATCCCTGTACATGTGAGCCTGACACTGTATATATTTTTTATATTTTGATTCTTATTCAAATGTTAACGGACCATTGCACATAGACTCTATTGATGTTAGGTCCAGATCGGCTATCACTCATCCATAGATTAAAGAAAAACAAGCAAGAGATTGCATATTTCTTACATGTAGCTAGAGTTTTCCTGCCTTGCCCACAGTCAGGACAAATCTTTGTCACCCACCAGTCCCACAGCTGCTCAGACCCAACCAAGTAAGCACAGAGACTTATATTGGTTACAAACTGTATGGCCGTGGCAGGTTTCTTGCTAACTGTTCTTACAGCTTAAATTAATCCATTTCCATAAATCTATACCTTGCCACATGGCTCGTGGCTTACCGGGATCTTCACATGTGGCTTGTCATGGTTGCGGCTGGCAGTGTCTCCCTCACCCAGCTTTCTGTTCTCTCAATTCTCCTCTCTGTTAGTCCTGCCTATACTTCCTGCCTGGCCACTGGCCAATCAGTGATTTATTTATGACCAATCAGCAACACATTTGACATATAGACCATCCCACAGCACTTACATATGTGATCTATGCAACAGTAGAAACGTGTTTTCCTGTATTTAAGGCAAAACATCCTCATATCACTTGTTGGCCTTGAATCTTATGTTGTGGTCTGAGCTCTTAGAGATTTTTACTGCTGTTTAGTTTGGGCATGTCTAGCATTTTCAAGTAAATGAGATAGCAACTATTACCTTTTTAATGATCAGTGAAATTAGTATTACCTATTTCTTTAGGTTTATAGAACAGTGGTAGAGGTTAGGAAAGCCCTTGGAACTTAAAAATGTGAGTACAGATGGACCAGTGATTGATTGATAGGTGGACAGACAGACAGTCTACAAATGTGATCATGAGGCCTGCCACGAGTTTCACTCTGATTTTACTGTCTCACATATATTTTGCTGTAGTCTCAAAGAGTAAATTAAGGTCATCTTTAGCCAGTTGCTAGAATTTGAGGATTTTCAACTTCATCTTCTCATGTCATATAATAGAATTCCCTATATTCCCCAAACAAGTTCCGACTAAGATTACATTAGAGTAATTGTCTAATCAGTGGCTTTTACTGAATATGTTTTTTTTTTTTAAATCACAATTGCTTCATGTACTTTATAACATCTAATAAATTTCAACAACCTATTTTTTGGAGTACACAAATCTCTATTAAAAGCATGCACAGTTACTGGGAGGAGGCCATGATGCTGGGTACACTGTCAGTGTTGATCTCCATGATGTTCTTGGGCTTAACACTCTCCTCCTGGCTAGAGATGAAGATCTGCCTTACTCATCTGCGCTCCAGCTGTACATGCTCAATTCATACTCTTAGCTGGTTGCCAGTCAGATATACAAGCATATCAGCAAGCAGCTGAGGTGTGCGGGTATATGATGCCTACCACATGGTAGATAAATTTTCTTCTTCAAAGCCACTTATGCCTCCCAAGAAGTCAATGTTTCCATGCAGGGCCTGCCAGAGGACTAGAAAGTGGTAGGTCTACAGCAGGTCCCCAAGGTACAAGATCTGTCACATCTTCTGTTCTTCTTGATGTCCCTGGTTGATCATACATTTGCACAGGTTCGAGAGGGCTTTCAGGAGGTTCCGGGAAGCGACTGTGGTCTGAAAGAAGGCTGGGTTGAAATGGTCCAATTTCAGGACAGCCAGGTTGACCTCCAGATCATAGGCATTCTCCTTGGCCCATGTAGCCAAGTTCTCATGATTGTACTTTTCCATACCCTTGAACGACATACCCTTGCCCACATTCACTTTCATCTGCTCAGCATCGCCATGATCACTGTCACCTTCTCAGCCACAGCTGTACTTGAACACCAAGGCTGGGAAAAAAGCAGCATGGATGCAGGTTTTATCTGATTATACTTTTATTCACAGTTTTCAATGGGTCCACGGCTTTCCATCAATCAATGCGTGACTCTCTCCAGAATCTCATCTATCGTATACACATTGCCAAAACACTTTAAGTGTAGTTTTTGTTTATTTTTCTGCTCCTCGCATCTTGATAATTACTCACTTGTAAATGAAGCTAACTTTCCAAAAATTAGTTTTATTTGACATTTAATGAAAAAGCAGATTTTCCATGCAAACTTAAAATAAGTAGGCTAAGTATACTATAAATCAAGACTTACTTTTCTTTAATTTAGAAGCCAAATTTATTACATTATTTTCAACAATTAAAAACATGAAAGTAGTTTACAAGATTACATTAATAATAATGCATGTGGAATTTTCGTATATGTAGGATTACATTGACAATCCAGTCTTCAGATATTCTCTAATTCATTTCTGTTAAGAATCACAAATGAGCCAGGCGTGGTGGCACACACTTTTAATCCCAGCACTGGGAGGCAGAGCCAGGCGGATCTCTGTGAGTTTGGGGCCAGTCTGGGCTACAGAGTAGGTTCCAGGAAAGGCGCAAAGCTACACAGAGAAACCCTGTCTCGAAAAACAAAAAACAAACAAACAAACAAACAAAAAAGAATCACAAATGAACCGTTATGTTCTGCTTTCAAAGGTGTTTTCCTGTATTTGTTGTAGTACAGTGAACATTTTTAATGTTTCCAACAGAAAAATAGGAGATAATTAATTCATGTTAATTAACATTATATCCAGATTTTGAAAATTATTTAAAAATAATTTCATACACATGTGCACACACACACACACACACACACACACACACACACACACACACATATATATATAAACCATTGTTTAGTAATATAGTTCTTGCTTATTCACTGAGTATGGGGGAGGTTGAGGCAAGAGGATGGAGCATTTGAGGCTGTGATAGGCTATGAAATAAGAACATATCTCAAAAAGGAAACAAAATAGTAAATTGTGTATTATGTGTTGCTGTTATTAAGATTTATTCATAATTGTATTATCATAATATAATGATTAATATTTATTAAATATTTATACAAGTAAATATTATTAATATTTACTTATAATTATGTTATTTACTTCCTACATCTAAAACAAAGTATTAACTTTCAAAAAGTTATAACTTATAATGATATTTCTTTTTTCTTCTGGTTCTCTGTTCAGAAGTAAAAAGTTTATTTATCCTTAATAATCAAGTCTAATTGTTTACTCTAAATGAAATGTAATATACTGGTATTTCATTGATTTCCCATTAGGCCCTTTACATACGTTTTATAGTACATATTTTGATAATGTCTTATAAGTTTGTACTTTTTATCCATAACATGCTAATCATTATCAAAAAGTGTTCTATGGGGAAGAGTAAAATCTGATTAATTTATTAAATGACAAGCAAAACTTCCATTCCTCTACCTTGTTAGTATTCTTTTCTTCAGAAAAATGCAAAACTTTTTGTGAATCTAAATTCAACAAAAAACTTTGAAGCTATTTTTATTTAATTATATGAAGAAGATATCAAATATTTAGCCATTTTCACATGTGTATCTAAAGTAGTCTCTGATCAATATTCTATCTAATGAAAGGATCTTTTCCTCTATCACAGATTGATCAACAATTATTAAGATAAGGTGATAAGGAGAAAATTAAATGGAAAATATACTGCATAGTATTACTAATGTAGTTTTCTTAAAAACTTATATAATAATAGAACAAATTAAATTATTATCAGGGCAGAGTGGTTCATTCTTACAGTCCAAGTACTCAAGAGACTAAGGAAGAAGACACATTTCTATGTGTTGAGGTTATTTTATTATTATTTAGACCTTGTCTCAAAAATTAATTAATTAGATTATTTAAATAATTGTTTTATAAGATATTATTTTCTTGAAAAAATTCATTTTTATTTAACAGTTGCAGCTTCTTTCTTATCAAAGGTTAGGTCACATATGTATAAAGTCTGACATTTCTTTTCATGTTGAAATTTCTGAAGAGGTGCTTGCTAGATTCCAATGAGTGATGCATTATTGAGATGTAACTGAAGCTCTCCAAGGACAAGTAAAAATGAAATGCTACAGATTGTAGTTGTAAAGGATACATCTTTAATTATTTATTAATATGATGAAACTCAGCATTTTCATCTTAAAATCAGACTGACTGAACACACAGAACTTCCCAGAAGGCTTCAGTTCAATTACCTGAAATGGTTTGTCAATGTAAATGTAATAAAACGGTGTTGATTAGATTGTAAGGTTTTCTTTTCTTTTTTTTGGTTTTTCGAGACAGGGTTTCTCTGTGTAGCTTTGCGCCTTTCCTGGAACTCGCTTGGGAGACCAGGCTGGCCTCGAACTCACAGAGATCCACCTGGCTCTGCCTCCCGAGTGCTGGGATTAAAGGCGTGCGCCACCACCGCCCGGCAGATTGTAAGGTTTTCTAATTACAGGGTGCTACCAAATGTGAATTAACACTTGTAGTCATCTTGTGCTTTTGGTTTAAAAAAGAAATTTTCAGTTGGTGATGGAGCTCCATGGTAAAGAATTCAGACAGACTCAAGCTAGATTCCGAGAGTTGAAAAACACAGTGTTTGGATTTTACTTATCCAACTTTTATAATATAGTTTTATAAACATAAGCATGTAAGACTATAATTTTTCCTAGGTTCAACTATATTATCCATAGAATAAAATATATTAAATATATTAATTCACTAATTTAACATTTATTATTGGAAAATACAGCTTTTCCAAACGCATACATATATTGATTTACATGTTCACTTACACAATGTAATACAATTAAATAAGCTAAATATTTTATAGTATTGACTTGGACATTTCTGGCACTTATTTCCACTAAAATAAAACATCCTGATTCTTAATGTTAATTTTTTTATCTTGTAACTTTGCTGAATTCTTTCATCAGCTCCAAGAGTTCATTTATTAATTTTATCCTTTATTAGTTCTATCTATCTATCCATCTATCTTCATGTCATTCTGAAACAGTGACATTTTGACTTTTACCTTTCCGATATGAAGTCCATCTACTCCTTTCTCTGGTCTGATGGCTCTGTCCAGGACCATTAATTGAGAACTAAAAAGAAATAAGAAAATTGTCATCTTTGTTTTTAACAGATAATTGTTTCTATTACTTCTCTATTCCTATGGTACCTTATAGAAAAAGATACCTTATAGAAGAAAGAATTTACTTGGCAGCATACAATTTCAATGGTTTAAAGACAACAACCATTATGGCAGGAAGCATGGCAGCTGACAGGCAGGCATGGCCCTGAAGCACTAGCTGAGAGTTTACATCTTAATCCACAATCACTAGGCAGAGAGCATTAACCGGGAATCACATGAGATTCTGAAACTTCAGTGCCCACTCAGAGTAACATAATAACTCCAACAAGGCCAAACTTCTTAATCCTTTCTAAACAGTTCCACCAACTGGGAATCAAACATTCAAATATGGGGCCTTTCTCATTCAAGTTACCACAATCATAATGAGAATACTTATTAATTTCCCTCTTTCAATAAGAAATTTAATGTTTTATTTTAACCATAGCCTTTGTAGTGTTGAAGGACTTTGTTTCTATAATACATCATTTCACAATTGTTATCAACAAAAGATGTGGATTTTATCAAATACCTTTTCTGAAATTATGGAGATAATTAGGTCTTTGTCTTTCAATGTATTGATATTATTTATAAAATTTATGGATTGGTCTTTGGGACTGATACCACTTGGTCATGGTACATAATGTTTATACTGTACTGTAGGATTTGGTATGCTAATACATTATTGACAAATATTTCTATTTGTATTCATCAGGGATATTATACTACAGATTTCTTATTGTTTTTCCTGGTAGCTTTTGTCACCTTGACACAGGTACAATCATGTGGGAAGAAGAACATACATTAAGAAAATACTCCCGGGGCTGGAGAGATGGCTCAGAGGTTAAGAGCACTGGCTGTTCTTCCAGAGGTCCTGAGTTCAATTCCCAGCAACCACATGGTGGCTCACAACCATCTGTAATGAGATCTGGCTCCCTAATCTGGCCTGAAGGGATACATGCAAGCAGCACACTATATGCATAATAAATAAATAAATAAATAAATAAATAAATAAATAAATAAATAAATAAATAAAAGAAAATACTCCCATCAGATTCGCTTAATTGATAATTGATGTGGGAAGGAAGACCCAGCCCACCAGGAGTGATGCTACCCATAGTAAAAGACATTGGGTGGTGTGGGAGGGCAGGTTGAGCAAGCCATTGAGAGCAAGGTAGTTAGTAGGATTCATCCATGGCATCTGCTCAGTTCCTTCCTTGAATTCTTTCCTTGGTTACCCCTCCATAATGGTTTGTAACCTGTGAGATGTAATAAATTCTTTCTTCCCTCAAAACTTTTGGTTATGGTCTTTAACATGGCAAAAAAAAAAAAAACCAACAACAAACTAAGACATTATTATGTTCTTTTTGCAGTGTTGATATTACAAAACCCTGGTGTCACAGAATGTTCAAAAGAATTCTTCCCTTTTATATATACATATATATATACATATATAGATATAGATATACAATAATTATAAACAAAATAATATCAGTTACTTTTTAAAATGTTTGGTAGAATGGAGTACTGAAGCCATCTAGTATTGACATTTTTAATGAATATCCAACTTATGCTGGATTCTGTCATGTTACTCATTATTACCTTTGAAGTGTTATTATACTCTTTCATTATCTGAAAAGGTAGCCAATATTTGTTCACACTTTTCTAGATTAAATACACTTCTCGCAGAACTATAAAGGAATTCTAGAATTTGTGTAATAAAAAGAACACAAAGAAATAACCAACCAAATTAATTATTGCCACAAAAGACAGAAGGAAATATTGTCCAAGCAGATGTAAATATGCACTGAAAAATTTACTTACTTATTTATATTATTTATTTTACATATAGTCAGTAAATATGTCAGTGCCCGTGGGTGGAGGGTCTCACCTTCCTCATGTGAGTCCTAGGGCTGGAACTCAGGCTCTCAAGCACCTACATCCATGTTGCTTCAACTACAGCCAACATTATTTCAGTAAATGTACTAAGATCACACATTGAAGGTGGGCCCTCTTGTGAACCCTATTTCTCCCTTTCTTTTCTTTCCTTTTCAAAGGTGGATCTCGTACTGTCTCTGAATGTACTGCACCTCATTATGTAAATCAATTAGGATAGTGGCAATACTCATGTCACTTTCGCAAGTGTGAGGAGCTGAAATCAGCATGTACCATCTCCCTTAGCTAATATTGAAAATTTATAGTAAAAAAAAAAAAAAAAAACAAAAAAACATAGTGCTGGTATAAAATCAGGAACATAAACCTAGAAGTAGTCCAACACTTTTACAGCCAATATATTTGCAATATAAGTGCTGAGATCACACATTGAATAATGACAACATTTTCAATAAATGGTATAGAAAACAGTATATACCAATATGCAGAGGAGTAGACCTAGATTCCTACCTTTCACAAAACTTGAAATCAACTAGAAAAAATCATAAAACTGTTTTGGATCATTGGAGTGGACGGGCAATTTTTGGTAAACTTTACAAAAAATAAAGAGCAACCAACAATCAAAAATGAAAAGCCATGTGAAACAAAAGCCAAAATAGAAAAACAGTACGGAGTAAGCAAATTGTTTCTTCATTAAAAAGGCAACCGTCTCCAAAAAGCCAGCTCATGCACCAAGGACAGGTCCTGGTCCCACTGCCTGGGGGCCACCCAACCAGTTCAAGCTAATCGACTGTCTCACTTATCCAGAGGGTCTGATCCAGTTCTATGGGGGCTCCTCAGCCATTGGTTCATAGTTCATGTGTTTCCACTAGTTTGGCTATTTGTCCCTGTGCTTTTTCCAATCATGTTCTCAACATCTCTTGCTCATGCAATCCCTCCTCTCTCTCACCGATTGGACTCCTGGAGTTTCAACAGCTCAGCCTGGGTGAAGGGAGGAGGGAACTGGACCTGCCTCGACTGAATCTCCCCAGCTGAGCTGAATCCCCTGGGGAGTCCTTGCCCTGGAGGAGATGGGAATGGTGGGTGGATTGGGAGGAGGGCGGGGGCGGGGGTAATGGGAGGAGGGAGGACAGGGGAATCTGTGGCTGATATGTAAAATTAAATTAATTATAATTTTTTTTAAAAAGGTAGCAGTCAACACAGTAAAGAAAAACACATACAGAACCAGAAAAATATGTGAAAACCACAGCTCAGATGAAGGGCTGATATCCAGAATATAAATGGAACTCAAACAACCCAAGAGAAAAATAATGCATTTAAAAAACGAGCAATGAACATAAATAGGGAACTCTCAATAAATGCAAAAGGCTAATGTGAAAAATTCACTATCACTAATTACAGCAATAATGTTACTCAAATTGCAAGAGATTCCATTGAGAATTTTTACTGTAAAAAGGACAAGAGAAGTGTTGGAGAGATGGCTTAATGATTAAGAACACTGGCTACTCTTCCAGAGGACCAGGTTTGGTTCTAAGCCCGTATAAGATGACTCAAAAATCATCTGTAACTTCCATTCCAGGGAATGTGATGGTTTCCTTTGACCTCTGTGGGTGTTCACGTCATGCATACACGTACATGTAGACAAAACATTTACTCATAAAACAGTTCAATCTAAAAAAGGCCACGAAAATGTTAGAATAATTCACACTGTTGTGGGTATGTAAAATATTGTCACTATTATGGAAAATAATACGTATTTTCTTTCAAAATTAGAAATTAAATTGACATATGATTGAATGATCTGGATATTAGGTATATAGTTAAAGGAAACCAAGCTATTATATTGAAAAGGTATAAGCACACTGAGTTTTATTGCCAGCACTAGTCATGACAGCAAGGTAACAACAATGACCCAGTGTCTACCAATAGGCAAAAAGATAAAAGTGGTGTGATACTTATATATTGAAGTTATCTTCGGTCACTAAATGTCTAGAATCTTGACATTTGTAACATCAGGAGTGGAACTTGAGATGATTGTAACATGAACTATGCATACACAGAAATATTACTGTCTGATATTCACATGTGAAATTGAAAGTTTGATAACTCTAGCCCTTGAGTGTGCAATAGTAGGAGACAGAGGCTGAGGAAACTAGCAGGGAGAGGGATTGCGATAGATTGATCTAAAGCAGTATTCAGGAGTAAGAAAAGAGACATAGTTTAATGCTCTAGTGCACATTGAAATGTCTACTTAATGATACTCTATGTCTTATTTCCAACAGAAAAGAAAAAAAAAACTAGAAGAAAGAATTTTGGTTATTCTGACAACAAATAAATGTTTATCATAATAGATGTCCTTACTCTGATTTAAATATTATATAATATATAAACTAAAGAAAACATATTATATAGTATTCTTTAAATTTGTACAGTTTTTTTATGTGTCAATTAAAAAATTTAGTAACTGTCGTTGTGTACTTATGTATAATCAATATGAAATTGCATCTCAATTAGAACTGATAATTAGTAAATTCCATCCTCATTTATGACCTTCCTAACAGTTCTGCCTGGCCTTAATATATAGGAAACTTATCTTTGTAAAACTATGCATTTGCTAGAATTTTCACAGACATCTAGAAAATAGAATAAGGTCACCTACACTTTGACAGTCTATACCTTATTATCTCATAAGTGACCTTTCTGTGAACAAAAGGTAATGCTTGAATGTTATACTAATCTCTTGCCTTTCAAATGTGTATAATTGCAGCCTGGAACGAAAACTTACTCCTTCCTATTGCAAGCAAAAGATGGCCTTTCTTTAAGAGACTTAAGGATCTGTCTACCACTACCTACAGGTCTTTTTTGTGCTGCATCCAACCTCTCTATCCAACCATATCTTCCACATCCTTCTTTAAGGTCTAGCCTGTTGAGTCTCCCTTGCACTCCACATACTCTGTCCAACCTGCTACATCTAGCCGAGGTCCACTACCCAGTGCTACAGTCCTAATGTGACTGCCCTTGCCTGAGCTGCTACCAATCTCTAGGACCTTCTCTACTAGCACACACATCCCTTTGATGACAAATCCAATCTTCCCATGCAGCTGGATCTACTCCACATGCTGAGCTCAGACCGTGAGGCACACCTTGTAAACTGCCCAGTACCATCTGTCTACCAAACTTAAGTACACACAAGCAATTTTCAACTTCTAGTCCCCACCTGATCACTCATTCTCTCCTCTTCCTCAACGTGCTTTTTCTATATAAGACTTAGGGAACTAGCAAAAGAATTCCATGTGTCCAAATGTCATCACAAATACATAAGCAATCTAGAAGATCAAGCCAGTATCTTCTCTCCAAAACATACTAGACCTGTAGAAATGTTTGCCAATGAAAATCACCTAGATGAACTCCAGAAAATAGATTTAAAGAGTCATAAGTTTTATCAAGTGACTCAAGGAGTTTTAAGAAGACATAAAGAAGTAGCTCTCAATGAAATTAAGGAGAAATAACCTAAGGAGAATAGACACCCAAGTGATGCCCAAGAAAGCACACAATAAGACTAGTGGAAATGATCAAAACAATACAGGACTTGAGAGTGGAATTCAATAATGAAATAGAAACATTAAAGAGAACTCAACTAAAGTGAAGAAGGAATTGAAAGGAAAGCCCTTATAACTCATCTAGAAAGTGCAAAGGAAAACCTTACAAGTAAAATGAACCAAAGAGAAGACAGAGGATCAGGACTCAAAGATAAAGTAGAGAATCTAAACCAAATAAATAAGGGATGTAAAAGAAACATAGGAAATGAACATTGAGGGAATGTGGTGCATCATGAAATGAAAACAAACCTTCAAATTATAGGCACAGATGAGGGAGAAGAATCCCAAGGCAATTTTATAGACCAGACATCAGCAAGATCATAGAAGAAAACTTCTCCAAACTAAGGAAAGACATACACAAACAGCTACAAATGTCAGACAGAATACCAAATAGACACCATAAAAGAAAATGCCTACATCTTATCATAGTTAATACTGATTTTACATAACAAAGGGAGTATATTGAAATTTACAGATCAAAAACACCCAAGCCATGTATAAGGGAAAACTCACTAGAAGAACAGTTGACTTCACAGTGTGAATTTTGAAAGCTGGAACTACACTCCAAATCCTAAAAGACTATGTCAACTAACCTATACTAATATACCCAGCAAAATTATCCGTCACATTTGAAGGAGAAAGAACAATTTTCCATGATATAAATAGCTTTAAAATGATAACCAGCAAACCAATTATAAATAAAATAGTGAGTTGATATTTCAAGTTGTAGAAAGGAAGAAGTATAGCAAAAGAACACAGAAAAATATAAATCCATAATTATTAAAACACAAAGTACCACAGAGACCAAAATGACAATATCAAAAACACAAAGACCACAACACATCTATTTCAGTATTAACTTTTAATATCAGTAGCTTCAATTCTCCAGTCAATAGACACTGGCTGATGAAACAGATCAGGAATTAAAATCCATGTCTCTGTTGACTACAAGAAACACATCTTAGTTAAAAAGATAAGTACTGATTTGTGTGAAAGAATTGATAAAAGTACTCCAACCAAATGGGACCAGGAAGTCAGCAGGCATCACTGTCCTGATATTTGACAAAATAGACTTCAAATTGAAATGAGAATAGATAGTTAACCAAGAAGACATTACTACCCTAAGCCTATGTGCACCAAACTCTGAGACACACAATTTCATAAAACAAAACAAAACAATAAAACCTACTTCTAAATTTGGAGAAACAGTGTAACATCATTTCATTAAAAGAATGTGATATCTATATCCCATTTAATCCAATGGATACTTCATCTGGACAAAAATAAACAAAGGAACATCAGAATTAATTGGCATCACACATCAAATGGATTCAACAGATGTCTACAATATATTCCACCCAACACCAAATAACACACACTCTACTGAACTTTGTACAGAAGCTTTTATAAAGAAAAAAATGGACCATATCCTGGGAAATAAAAACAAATGTTTACAATCTTAAAATATGAAGTAACTACTTCTATCCTATCTTACAACTATACAATAAAACTTATAATTTGCCTCAAAACATTTCTAGTAAAAATACAAACTTACTAGAATTTTTAATCTACCACCGATTTCATCTCCAGAAATTACCTTCATCTTTCTGAAGTGCTTCTGCATTCCCTAAGATTTTATATACATCTTATACTATTATGACATTTGGCACATCTTATCTGAATGACGCTTTGCCTCACCTGTTTACTGCTATGTTCCCACAAAAGTTCTAATGATAATGGATCAGGAGCCAGCCCATGTGGATGTTGGATGTTAGAGGAAACCCTAAGAGGTTGGCCTCAGTGAAGTGAAATTAAGCTCCACTTTCAGGGGATGTGGAAATTTCAGTCACTTCCCCTTCTTTTTTTTCTTCCTGACCACCATGGGTTGAGCAGTCTTTTTTTTCCCCATACTTCAGTGTTCTGTTTTTCCAGAAGTCTAAAAATAATGAACCCAATGAACTATGTGTGGAATATCTGAAACCAAAAACCAAAGTAAAATTGTACACAATTTAAGTGTATGCTCTTTAGTAATTTTCTCACAGCAATGGCAGTGGGGGTAGTGTATTAATCTTTAGAGGTTAATAAAAACATAGGCACCAAACACAAAAATTTGTGTTGGTAATTAAATTTTGAAAATCTCAAAATTTTGTTTAAACTCAGTAAAATCTTCTAATTGGCTTTAGTATCTGAACATAGAAATGAAAATCTCAGAGTCTGAACATTCCTGAAAGAGCCTGATAATATCATTCATATATAGTCGTGAGCTGGTATGGCCCATCAGTGCTCTAAATTGAGTAAACAACATCCATATCAGCAATTGCTTACCAATTTAAATAGAGCAAGAATATGTGGTGTTTTATTGATACATTGATACATATATTTAACTGTGATGACCGATTTTCCTGTAGTTTTTTTTTTTTCTCTCTCTTAAACTCTTTACTCTTTACTCTTTAGGGGGCCTGCCACCAAGCTCCCAAATAATCAGAGATTTATTCTTTCTTATGAATGCCCAGCTGTAGCTTGGCTTCTTTCTAGCCAGCTTTTCTTAATTTAAACTATCCCATCCACCTTGTGCCTCTGGGCTTTTATCTTTCTCTATTCTACACACCTTTCTTTACTTCTTGCTCCATGGCTTGCTGTGTAGCTGGGTGGCTGGCCACTGATGTTCTCCTCTCCTTCTGGCCACTGATGTTCTCTCCTTCTCTTTTTCTCACTTCTCAATCTTCTCTGCCCACAATTCTCCTCCTATTTATTCTTTCTGCCTTGCAGCCCTGCCTATCCTTTCTCCTGCCTTGCTTATGGCTTTTCAGATCCTTATTAGATCAATCAGGTATTGTAGACAGGCAAAGTAACACAGCTTCATAGAGTTAAACAATTCTAACATAAAAGAATGCAAGACATCTTTGCATCATTAAACAAATGTTCCACAGCATAAGGAAATGTAACACATCTTCAACTAATATTCCACAACATGTTATAATGTAAAAAATAGTTTATATTTCCTTATCATTAATTAGAGTTAGCCCTGACGAATTTCTATAAAGTGATCATTTGCACTAAGTACCTATGGTTTGCCAGATTAGTTAAATATAAAAATTAGTGAAACCATTTATTCAGAAGATCAGAAAAATATCATAATCGAAAAGAATAAAGGTTGCTATTAGTTTGCATTCTGCTATTTAGCCCAAGAGATCAATATACACCGCAAACCAGGCGTTCGAGTGTCAGCAGGGAGAAAACAAAAGAGCCAACGTAAATTGTCAAGAAGAAAGACAGAGGGAACATTAGCTTTTCTTGCAGAGGAATCTTACAGCATGAGGATCTTAAGGAAAATATATTAAGCACGCCACTCCTTTGACTTACTTTGGCACCCCAATGGAAGGTATCCTGATTTTACAAAGAAATATGTAAATATCACATAAATATGTACATTTATCACATAGGTATTTAAGATTACATTATATATTGTACTTTAAATTGTTATGAAAGGATTCTGGAAGATAATAAACAACAATCCGTTTTTGGTAATGCATTTCATACATTGAGGTTTTCAGAAATTCTCTAATAATGTGTTCTAAGCTTATATGTATGTGAATGTATGTAATAAAATATATCTATATATATAACTTTTAATAAATAAATAAATAATAAATAAATAAATAAATAAATATTAGTTACTTAGCAAATTACTGGTTTGTAAAAAAACTATGATCTTGGAATTAGTAACTAACTTTAAAATTTTGAACTCTATATTCTTTTTATACCACTACACTGAATCTTATTTTTATTTTGTTATTGTTGTTGCTTATTGTTTGTTTTTTGAGACAGAGTTTCACTTTGTAGCCAAAGCTTCTGAAACTTTGAGTGAGGATATACATACTTTTTTTTTTTTTTTTTTTTTTGGTTTTTTAGAGACAGGGTTTCTCTGTGTAGCTTTGCGCCTCTCCTGGAACTCACTTGTTAGCCCAGGCTGGCCTCGAACTCACAGAGATCCGCCTGGCTCTGCCTCCTGAGTGCTGGGATTAAAGGCGTGCGCCACCACTGCCCGGCCGGATATACATACTTTTATTCAACTGTAGCTGGAGTTTTCTTGTGTCCCACCTGGCCCATGGTCAGGACAAATTTCTCTCACCCACCAGTCCTGCAGCCACTTGGACCCAAGTAAACACACAGAGACTTATATTAATTATGAACTTCATGACCTAATGGCTCAGGCTTCTTGCTAGCTAGATCTTACATCTTAAATTAACCCATTTCTATAAATCTATACCTTGCCATGTGGCTTGTGACTTACCGGTATTTTTACATCCTGCTTACTCTGTGTCTGTCTGATGACTCCTGACTCAGCCTTCCTGTTCACAGAATTCTCCTCTCTGCTTATCCCGCCTATACTATAATTCCTGCCTGGCCACTGGCCAATCAATCAGAGCAACATGTTTACAGCATACAGAAAGACATCCCCAGCACTTCCCCTTTTTGTTTTTTCAAAAAGGAAGATTTTAACTTTAACATAGTAAAATTACATATAAAAAAACAATTATCAAGCAAGAATTATAGTTATAATATCTAGTCTATTTGAATCTGGCAAAATTAAAGAAGATGTCCTATCTATCCTATATTTGTGAGTCTAAAGTTTCATATCTAACTTATCTTTTATCATAACTAATGATATTATAACTATCTAGTCTTCAACTACATCAAAGACCTCAGAAGGATATAATATTACCTGGAAAATGGGGGAAGGACACAAGCAACTTTCAGGAGTCTTGCGAGAGTAAACAGAGACAGCTGGCAGCCTGGATAGTCATCCGAAGTTCTTCTGTAAAGTTGGGGCATCTGTCTTCATCCCACAGACCTAGAGTCTCTCAGTCACTTCTCTTTGTGTCCTGTAGAATGTCTGGCAGTTTCCTCTGCAAAGCAGGAACCTGAAGGACCATTTTGCCAAGCAAAGTTCAGTGGTCACCTTCCTATGGGTCCTGAATGTCCAGTCGATCAAGTAGTCCAGGCAAGAACAGTTTCTTGCCCAAATGGCTATTTTTGCCAAGAGTGTCTTTGATGCCCATCTTTTTCTCTGAAGTAAATCAGTGCTGCCAGGAGCAGACATGTCTCACTGTCCAGAAAGTAAATTTTTAAAACATTTTAAATACCATATTCTGTAGGTCTTTGAAGTGTTTGAAGATTACCTAACTAATTGAATTATATCTATGTATCCCTAGAAAACTTAGCATGACTATAAGTTTGACTATCATAGAAGACTATTAATCTGTAAACATAATACCTCAAACTAGAGTGTATATATATATATATAGATAGATAGATAGATAGATAGATAATAATAAAATTAAGTTTAAACTTCTATCAATAAACTAAAATCATTAGCAATGTAAAACATTTCTAAACAAGTTGTTGCTCTTTAAAAGTATGTTCATTAATCTACCCTTTTATCCTATTATATCTATATACTATATATCTATATCATATCCCCCTTTCTTCTTTTAGAAAGATATTGACTATGACCAATAACAATTTGTAACCAGCAACCTAAACAAAGACAAACATCCATAAACTATTTTTGGGAATGTGGGCATAGTTTTATAGGCTGCTTCATGCTGATAAAGGATGCTGTATTCTTATGAAGATCATGAGAAAAATTAAGAATTATGGTTAAGTCCTCCCACAGGCCTAGAGTCTCTCAGTCATTCAACAATAGTAGTATCCTTTGCTTTCACTCATTAAATATATGACTTAAGATTTTGTTTGTTATAATCTAAAAATATACTCAGATTTCTGAAATTCTCTGGCTTATGTTCTTAATCGTTATTTTATTTTTTGAAAACACAGGTTTGGAGAAAGTAGAGTATAAAACAATTCAGTCTTTAATCTGCACCAATTCCTACTCTGTGGATCTGTACACTACTCCTCATGGCTTTGGTTTTGTAGCATGTTCTTCTCTTTATGCATGGTATTCATCCTCACTTCTGACGCCCTTCCACTCAATTCTACATACCTTTACTGTTATTGTCTACTATAATGCATCTGACCCCTAGCTTGTCATCTTATTGATCCCTAGATACATTCTAGGGAAGCTTTCCAATTTTATCCTTTACATTGGCAGTGGTTCTACATGTTCTCAATCCTACACTAAACACCAAAGTGCATTGCTTTAATACTTGAATTACTTGCCCATTTAAGGTAACTACTCTCTCACTTATAGTATCCCACTGACACCAGCACTGACTGAATTGAGTATCTGAACAGATACTTTGGGGTACTTGGCATGAAAAAATAGTTTTGAAGGATAAAGATAAAAGATAGGCAAATCCATTTCCAATCACTGTCCTCAAAATGATTAAAGTGCTCAACTCAGGATGTTAAAATCTTCAAAGACTGTAGTAGAATATTTTAAGGTGTGTTACTTTTGCTCATGTTGCATTTGTTTAACTCTGTGAAGCTGTGTTACTGTGCCTGTGTAAAACACAGGATGGTCTAATTAGGAACTGGCCAATAGCAAGGCAGGAGAAAGGATAGGCGGGCCTGGCAGGCAGAGATTATATACAGAAGGAGAAAACTGGGAGGAGAGATCTAAGAGCTAGGAGCCAGAGAAGGAGGAGGACTCCAGGGGCCAGCCACCCAGCTACACAGCAAGCCACAGACTCAGAATAAGACTTACAGAAGTTAAAGAAAAGGAAAGTCCAGAGGCAAAAGATAGCTGAAATAAGATAAGGAAAGCTGGCTAGAAACTAAGCCAAGCTAAGACTGGGCATTCATAGGTAAGAATAAGCTTCTGTGTGTTATTTATTTGGGAGCTGGGTTGCAGGTCTCCCCAAAAAAGACCAACCAACAACATAAGAAGACTTGAATTTTTTTTTCTGGAATTCTGAGTAGTGCCCAGTCAGAATATGCCCTGTAGATTTTCTGTGCTTTGTCAGAGAAGTCTAGTTCTTTTATCCAGGTTTCTATTTTCCACTTTAAATATTTTTATTATGTATAGGTGTGTCTTTATGTGAGTGTGTTCACAAAACTGTAGTGCTGATGGAGGCCAAAAGAGGGTACCAGATCTCTTGGACTTAAAAGAGGTTAGGATCTGTCAAGCATGGATGCTGGGCATTGAATTCTGGTCCTCTACAACAGCAGTGTGCACTTTTCACCTCCAAGTAATCTCCCCAGTCCCTTCCAGCAAAGACACACTGCTGATTTATTTAGACTTAACAGTTCTTACCCTGGATCACTAAGCTGCACAGAGAGAAGGGCTGGCAACTGCTGTCATTAAACAGCTGTTCAAGAACGTCGGCTCATATGTTGAATTCCAGAAGACCGATTTTACTCAGGAGTTTAACAAAAGACACAATTTGAATGAGTCATAAATCTTCCTCATATAGCAGCCTGAATAATGAATGATGCTGCACTTTGTGAATCATCACCTACCGCAGTCTCATGGGGGCTAGGGAAATTGTACAGCAGGTCATAGTAGAATTAGAGATCTGAGTTCAGTCTCTGGTACTCACAGACTCTCATAAGTTTTACTCTGGTCTCTCCTGTGTGCACACACATGTGTACAAGCATGTATATGATCTCTCTCTGTCCCTCTCTTTCTCTCTCTCTTATACACATACATGCACAAACACACACACACACACACACACACACACACACTAAATAAATAAATAAATAAATACTAAATATGACTAATAAACACTTTAGTTATCTTAACATTTGAGAACAGAAAAAGAACACTAAAGTATATTAAGCTTTTACTAGTGGTCAGAGATTGCCTGAAAATTGTTGTATTAATCAAATGCATCTTTCTTTTATCTTCTAAATTTCTCCAATAGCCATTTTTTCTGCAGTTCTTTCATCTAAAATACCATTGTTGTTAAACCCAGACAACATCACCTTGTTTATATAAAATTTCAAAGCCCTCTCATGCTCCTGGCAAGGATTTGAGCAGCTGTTATAATATGAGGAATCAGTATTTCATTCGTAACCAAGAGGTGCTCATAAAAATGTAAGATAAGGAAAAATTGGGGTTATATTTTGTGATGAACTTTAAATTACTATAATATTAAAAGCCAGTATGAAGTAATATTTCAGTAGTTTGTTTTCTTTCATGACGCATGCCTACAAGCTAGGAGGAATTTGAGAAAAATAAAAATTTGGATGGGAAACTATTATGCAGAATAAAGATTGCTGCACATGTTTAACTATAGCAATGGTTCTTAGCTTCATGTGCCCTACAAAACAAGCCATGGGCATTCTCTGATTCATAAGTCATTCAAGCAGCTTTGGATATCAGAAGGTCTTTCTTGACCATTTTTCTAACCCTGTGGTCATATTGCTATGCATGCCATCCCCTATGAGAAATACAGTTAAGAAAATATTCACATTTTTTGGAGCCTGCAGTTCATGATGAAGAGGTAGAGATAGTTATGTGGGACACTTTGAAAAAGCAAAAACCAAGGTTTCAAAGAGGTTGGGAAATTAGTATCAATTTACCATGAAAATGAGGCACAGACACCTTTAAAGTTCTTTTAGAAAATTCACAAGAAAAAGAAACTCCACAAAATTCCAGATGTTCATGTCTGGGGGTTGGGGGTAGGGGTTAAAACCTAGTATCTATGTCATATGGTATTGCTAAACCTAGAATGGGTCTACAAGTTAGGCAACAATGGTCCTTGGGAGCCATTCTTACGGTAAGAGGTCTGGGGGTGGAGAACAGAATAGGAAAATGAACTGAAAAATATGCACATGAGTCCACTTAGAGTAGTAGATATTCTCAGGACATTCCTATTTTTCCAACACACAGAAGAGGCCATGTTGCCTGCAGTGACACCAAGAAGAAAAGGAATCTTGTCTAAGGACAGGCACTTGCTTTTGCTGGCTCTATTCCCTATTTATAAGTTTTATAAATTTTTTAAGAGTAAAGTGTGGAGGTGATTGTGGAGTCTCCTTGTTTCTGGGCTGGAGTCTATTCCAAAGAAACCTTGAGTCAAGTGCTTGTGCCATAGAGAACACATCTATATCCACCATTGTGTTGCCTTCTCTCAAGTGTTGCTGTTTGTGTGATGTGTATTTTCAGACACAGTATCTTCACTTGCATTTTTTTCTACTGACAATTTTTGTCTTTTTAGAAGGCATCCACATAAGACTGTTGAACTAAATCATCCTACACCAACTTTTAAAGTTTGTTCTTGTGCTCCAGGATTCACTTTGATGGTTTTATCACATTTTTGTCCTACGCCCTCACAACCATAAACAACAGATTTTGTGGTTCCTGGGGGATAGCATCCAGTCAATAAATGTTTTTGTGTGTTGTTGATTATTCCAGAAGAAAAGTAAGGCAGAAGAAACACAGAAAATAACTGAGCTGATTTAAAAAGTACTGAAAGTAACATTATTATCAGTGTCTCCATCTGAGATGCAATTCTGCTAATTTCAGAGCATACCTTCTATTGAGAGGTTTTTTTAGAAGAAAATAATTTTTAAATTAGCAATCTACATCTTGTTTTTAAAAAGTAGTTCTCACTAGGGCTTGGAGCCTACTAATTTGATTAATGCTGTATTTTGAATAATTGCTAAAATTTTCTTCTCATCAAGTTGAGGATCTCAGCAGTTTTATAAATGTTATTTGGTAGTTTAAGAAAATAGCTCATTAAAGCTCTGTTTTCAAAATGTACTATTTCATTAAAACTACCAAAATATGTTTCTATGTAAAAAATATGAAAAATTAGAAAGTTGTGTTTTTATCTCTTACACTCTTCCTTTTATAAATTAGATTCTGTATTCAGAATAAAAAGATAAACTAGGAAATCCTTTTAAGTCTTCAAATTATATCAATATGCAATTTTGATGACAAGCAGCATTTATTGATTACTTTTAAAATTGGCTCAGGTATTGCTTATAATCTTAACAACACTCTTAAAATCTCATAATTCTCAAAATGTGAACTTGAAATCTACTTTTTATTTTGCTCTATCTGAGACTATTTTTCTAGGTATTCTGCAATATTCTTTCTTCAGCTTCCTGAATGCTGTGATAATAGGCAAGCTCCTATAAATTTAAGTTAGGAAATGCTGAAAATAGCTTGCCAAATTAATACCAACATAACCTATTTTCAAACATTATGCTGTTATTAAAAGTATAAAATTCATCTTTTAACCTGGTTCCTCATTGTTGTAGAATATTATTTAAAGGTGTGTTACTTTATTTATGCTCTGGAACATTTGTTCAATGATGCAAAGATGTGTTTGATTGAATAAAATTCACCTGCAGTCAGGAGGCTGAGTCAGCAACTAGCTGAAAGGAGGTGGTAGGGAGGAGCCAACTGAGAAAGGGTTTGTAAGGAGGGAGAGGAGAAGCATGAGGGCTTTTTGGAGGATGTGAGCAAGGAGAGGAGGTAAGCTACTTGCTATTCAGCCTCTCTGAAGAGTAGAAGTCCATCTTTTTTTTTTTTTTTTTTTTTTTTAAATTTTGTTTTTGGTTTTTCCTGACAAGGTTTCTCTGTGTAGCTTTGCGCCTTTCCTGGAACTCACTTGGTAGCCCAGACTGACCTCAAACTCACAGAGATCCACCTGGCTCTGCCTCTTGAGTGCTGGGATTAAAGGCGTGCACCACCACCGCCCGGCTGTAGAAGTCCATCTTAACCTTTGAATCTTGAGGTCTTTAGAGGGAGAGAGGTCTAGTTAAGTTCCCTTCATAGCTTTGCAAAAGTTGGAGCCGGAGGGAACAGATTTCCCTCCGGCTAAGGCCCTTGTGGTCTTACTGCTGTTGTAGGTGGAGTTGCAGTTGCTGATTCAGACAGCTGTGGCTTAAACTGCAGCAACCATAAAAAAAAAAAAAAAAAAAAAAAAAAAAAAAAAAAAAAAAAAAAAAAAAAAAAGGAAAACACCTCATATGTCATTTCTATGTGACAGTGTTCCTGGGGGAAATAAACATCTAATTACCTCAGACAGGGAATGGATGACAAACCAAAATTAGGATATCACTAAACTCCAACATAGGGAATCAAAGAGTTTACCGGGCTCACTTACAAGAATATATGTGAGGGGTAATTTACAGGTAGAAATAATTAAAAGTTAGTTACATCCAGGAAAGTCTACTTCATCACAGGTAACAGCACAAGGCATGAAAGCTGGAACCCTAGCGCTAGCCAAATAATTTAGAGAAAGCTCAGAAGACAAGACAGTATTACACCTAGGCAGTTTGTGTAATGTCAACATCATTTCCCATCAGCTCAGCTTGTTTAAAGGTGTTTCTCCAGCAGTTCTTATTGTTTATGTAACCTTGAGTGCAGAACATGACCAGTTTCAGGGACTTCCTGAGATTTATGAGTTGAATGTGTCCTGAATCTTAAGGATGCTCTCTTTAGAACTTTCTGCCTCTTAGAGAGCTTCCCTGAAGGATGGGCTATTTCACTTCATTTTAAAACATCTTGAGTGTTTGCAAGCATCATTCAAAGAGAAAAAGTTTTATATCAGGGGAAATTAGTATACAACAGTCATTCATTCATTCTGTGTGGTTAAGTATAGTTTTCAAATGTGTGGAAATGATGGTTAGGGATAATTGTTTTCTTGTCAAAATATAGATTCATGTGCGAGATCAGCCTCTATGTGCGTATATATGGAGGATTATTGATTGTCTTAATTGATGTGATAACAGCCATCTTGACTGTGGGCTGGCCCATTCCCATGGCAGGGCATCATCAACCTTAGAAATTAGAGCAAGCAAGCAGAGTAGATGGAAGCAGTTATTGCTCTCTGATTCTTCACTGTGATTGGAATGCCATCAGCTGTTTCAAGCTCCCCCACAACATAATGGCCTACAACATGGAAGTCTGGGAATAAACCATTTTTTCTCACTTAAGGTACATTTTATCCCAACAGCAAGAATAGAAAATATGTCAGAGAATTGGTACCAAGAAGGGTATGCGTTATGTAAAAAACCTGATCATGTGCTTCTTAGACCCTTGCACCTAGTTTATGGGAGGAATATGAAGAAGGTTGGAATTTGATCTAGAAGAGCCTTCTGATACTTTTAACAGAGCAGATGGCCATTCTAGTGGGAGCTTGGCAAACAAGAATGATGAAATAACTCTAGCTCACGAGGTTTCATGGAGAGGACTCTATTTTTGGAAACAGGGAGAAAAGTCCATTCATGGGGATATTTTGGTTGTGTTGAGCTTTTTTTTTTTTTTTTTTTTTTCTGTCAGTGTCCTAAGACCAAGATTGGAGTTAAATGTGGAGATATGGGACTAATCTGTCTACCAGACAAAATTTCCAGATAGGAGAATATTTATATTGGTGCAGAGAAATCATTGTATTTGATAAATGATGGATCAGCATGACACACAAGAAATGCCCTGTACCGAACGGGAACATCAGGAAAGGTATTCTAAGATAAAACCCCACCATTCAGAGGCTTCCTATTTTAAAGACCCAAATTTATTAAAAAAAAAAAAAAAAGAAAGAAAGAAACCAAAGGATCAAGTGTTCCCTTCTCCTCCAAATTAACTATCTAGGAAACTCCCCAAGAGGCTAGAGAATCAGAAGTCAAGCTCAAATATTTTTCTGGACAGGTTAATTCCTGTGAATACATTTTGTAATCTACATCTTATTGGTGAAATTATTTAGGCCACTCCACGTAGTTAAAAGGGAGGTTTATTTAGTGGCATAACTTACAAATGAAGGGATAGGTAGGTTGCAGGGTCTGGGAAAGGTGTAGCACAGTCCGGTGGTGGTCTCTGAAGAACTCTGCTAGGTTTACCTCCAGCGTCCAGGGTCCAGGAACCAAGAGAGCCCCTGCATCTGGAACTCGGGTCTTCAGCGTCCTCTCTCAGCCCACCTTGTAGGCATGACCATTACCGAAGCCTCAATGGGGGTTAGAACTTCCAGGTCAAAGCTGGAATGGCTACTCACTACAACATCTCATTAAACACATCTCATCCTTAGGCTCACATTTGGTTATTTGAGATGTGTCATTTGCATGTCCAAAGATATTTAGATTGTCATATTCCATTTATTACGTATGAACTTAAAAAATACTCTCTCAGATCCTGACTAATTTTTGCTGGTGAAATGGTTAACACTCTGCATACCAAGATAGGTTTTTCACTAAAAATAATAATTGGGGCTGCAGACAGGATCCAGTACTTAAGAGCACATTCCGCTCTTGCGGAAGGCACCAGTTTGGTTCTCATGATCTGCATGAAACAGCTCACAACTGCCTGTAATTCCGATCCCAGGGAATCCACTGTCTCTGGCCTCTCTTGATATCTATTCATGTAGATACACACAGAGACACAGACACACAGACACACAGACACACACAGATACACACACACACACACACACCAATTTAAATAATAAAGATAAATTAGCAAATAAATGATTCAAATGATAGCTGGCAAAAGTCAGAAAGCCCTTAAACCTAGGTAGAAAGTTTCATTCTCCGGGCATCAAAAAATGCCATGCTTCTCTTCACTAACAAATTGAAAGGCTGTGTTTATTTATTCTTAGATTGTTTGTTTTGCAATCAGATAAAATTGATTTTTATTTTAAAAAAATACCATAAAAGTATGGTTTAAGACAGTATTGTATGAAGATATTCCTGACATACATTGATGTCTCACTTTGCTCCATCTCTTAAAAAAATCCAATATCCACTGACTTCAAAGGAAGTACATACTTATATCAGTTCAGCAATGTTCACACAAGATAAGGAATGACCCTATTCAGAAGTCTACACACAGCTTAAAGCATTCCATCAATTTTTTTGAAAAAGTTATGTATTTAAAATCAAAAATATTGATCTGAAATATGAATATATTAGTATCATTGAAATATCATTTTTATATCCCCAAGAAAACAAAATAATGATTACAAAGGAGATAGACTTCAATGACTTTCTCTATTAGATGTTAATTATAGATGTCAAGAAATCATTAGTGTAATCAACAGAGTACTACCCTTAATTAAATACTCTCCTCTCTGTGTACTAAAATAAATTTTCTTTTCTAAACCGTATGTTGAAGACTTTATTTTCTTACTTTTGCATATTTAGTTCATAAAAGCAGGGAGAGGCATTAACATCTTTCTCATTAGCAATTAGTGTATGCAGGATGAGTCCTTGTGAAAAGCTGTGCACTCTTCTAATTTATTGTCTGACCTGTGGATTGATTGTTTGATTTTTGTGTCTTTGACTCAGGGTCTCACTGTGTAAACCAGATGGCCCTCATACTCCTGGCCATTATCACATGGTTTTTAATTAATGGAAAATACTTAGATTTTATTAAATCTATTTTAGTGTCAATTTGAAAAATAATGGTTAATGTATACATAAAAATTGACATAAAATGTATACATAAAAATACATAAAAATGTGGAGCTTTTTAAATCCTCACCTGTTCAAATAAAAGCTTACAAAGATATAACTCCTATAAGAAAAAATAGTAATCTATGAAATATATGCATTTAGCAAGGGCAGAGCCTGCTCTGGCATCACAGATTGTCTATTCACACTCCACACACTTACTTGTCCAGCTAGCAGTTGGTGCTGGCTTTACTCACCATTCCAAATGAAATCTCCACTGATTGACCTGCACACACAAACCTCAGTCTCAGAATCTTTGTCTGTGGGAAACTCATTACAAATAGGAGAATAATTTCAGAGGTTACTCCAAAACTGACATTGCTTCACATCAATCAATATTGCCTCAGGAAATGTCAGACAATACGCAATTATAAACTTATGCATTCTATTATTTGATTTAAAACAATTGTGTTTTTTTTTTCTATCTAAACCATTCTTCTAGTCATACATACTTGCAAATACAGTCACAACATAAATACATATACGGCATAATGACTCTGAGGCCCTTATGAAATTCTTCCTGTGTGTTTCATAGTTAGACATTATCTTCATTCATTCCTCATTCCAAACCTCTTGTGATGAGAAAATCAGGGGTATGAGTTAGGCCTTTAATGAAAATAATTTGCTAAAGATAACAGTCAAAAAAAGGTTACCTCATCTTAAAAAAATTTATACTAAGCACTTTTTATTTAAGGGCAAAAGAAAATGGCAGTGAATAAAATGGTAACACTTCTAGAATATGTGAGAAAGCACTACAGATTATTTTAAAAAATGCATCTGTATTGGAAAGATGGACTACATGAGAAAAATCCTTCTAAAGACTTCCAAGTGCAAAGTTCACATCAACAGACTGATCTACTAAGTCACAGTAAAGAACTCCATGAGTATGGCACTTTATCTAGATAATAAGGTGAACTGGGCAGAAATCTCAGAGCACACACAAATTTATACTTTTTCTCCATAGCCTTGAAAAAGTCATTTTACCTAATTTGTTAATAAATACCTCCCAATGGGAAAATGATGAGTAGTTTGGTAGAAAGCGATGCTTCAATTTGGAGAATGATTTTATAAATAGATATTGGTGATGCTTTCTTAACCAAGACAGCCCATAAATAGACTTTCTTTGACATTAACTGTTTGTTCATTTCTATTTAAGAATCACTAAGCTGAAATTGGTAATCTCTAGCACTGTTACATTTAAAATATTACTCAAGAAAAATATTTTCTATGTAATTAATTAAATTCTAGCCACCTCCCTTTTTAAAAAATATTTAATATTTTATAGTGTGTGTGTGTGTCTGCATCCATGTATGCAAATGTGGGTGCTCACACAGTCAGAAGAAGACATTTCTGAGATATATAGCAACATGCGTGTTTTAAAAAGGCTGATTCTGAGGAAAGATTGAAACACAAGAAATTACGATAACATAGGGGCCGGGTTGGTAGAGGAAAGTAGTTCCACCATCATGGGCATTATACTCCAATTCTAGAAACCAACAAAAAAGACCATTTTTTTTTTTGAGGCAGGGTTTCTCTATGTAGCTTTGGAGACTTTCCTAGAACTCACTCTGCAGCCCAGGCTGGCCTTGAACTCACAGAGATTCACATGCCTCTGTCTCCCGAGTGCTGGGATTAAAGGCATGCGCCCCACTGTCTGGCTATAAAGACCAATTTTTGCTACTATAGAAAACTGAATAAAAATACTCATGATTTTTGCCATGCTGTACAAACAACACTAGATTTCATTTGTTGCAGTAACATCAGTCTTTTAAGAGGTGTGTTATGCTCTAGGCAAATCAATATTCTATTTGCTACACGTACCTACTGTCTGTCACTCAATAAACATTTGAGCGGTACTATACAGGTGGTGCTTCATAACTCCTTAATACGGAGTCTTCATTGACATGTCGCTTGACACTAGCCCATAAGCAGGTATAAGGAGTTGTCTCCATTTATGCAGTTCTGTTTCTATGCCCCAATCATGTCACTTTAAGGACTTCAATTTCACTTCTATAATGAAAATAAAAAATAACACTGGATGCACAACAATAAACATTAAATCTGACTGTATATAGGAGTTCACTCTTTCTAATTGAAGCTACCATTGTCATATTACCATTATTATTACCTAATAAAATTAGTAGAAATGCAGAGCACACAAACAGTGTCCAGAATCGTTTAGTTATCTATTCAACACATCATTTAATGTCATGGCATGCTTCTGAATATCAAAACTAAAACCAAACTTGGGCCAACAGGGAACTTTTGTTGATTCTAAGTTTGCTTGCCCTTGACAACCGACTTGCCCATATCTGCTAAAGACATATTTCTTGCAAACTCTTACACATTTATTAAAACAGACAGATGTCCTCTGGTTTCTGGCCTGCTTGCATGTTCTTATAAACAGACCTACAGATGGTTGTGACAAGTTCTTGTTTGTGCATATTGGAGGGCATGCTGGGTGGCAAATTGCACTCTTGGTTTTCTCTAGTAGATTTCAATGAATTTTCTTCCTGTTTCATTTTTCTCCATGATAGGGCATCATATGGCTCTCAGTGTATAAAATGTGAATTTAAAGTAGCCTGGCACAAAACAAGGTGCCAATAGCATCACATTTTCATTGTGTCAAGTTTTAATAAGGCTTGTGATTGGGTTTGGTTGGTCAGCAAGAATAATGTGAAAAGTAGATACAATTCAGAAGGCTCTAATAAGAACTTGGTATGGTGAATTTTGCTTTTAAAAGAACACACAGTTGACATGGCATGCCAAAGGTCCTAGTGCACACAGGTGTGAATTAAAATATTAATGTGTGTTAACAGCCAACATGGAGGGATTTTTCTGTGTAGCCCTGGCTGTCCTGTAACTAGCTCTGTAGACCAATATGGACTTCAACTCCAAGATCCCCCTGCCTCTGCCAAAATGCACCAGGCAGCTCACAACTACCTGTAACTTCAGCTCCGGGGGAAGTACTATTGGGTTTGATAAATTAGAGAAAATTTCTATTGGATTCATGAGATGATTGAGAGCAATTTATTCTCAACCACACATTTATTTTACTATTGCTGCTAAATTAAAAATACTAGTAGTTACATTGAAAAATAAACAAACCCAGACAATGTCAATATGTGACGAGTTGTTTACATTTTGAAACTAGGCTGCCAGGTGTTCAAAAGTGTGTGTGTTTTTTTGTTTTTTTTGTTTTGTTTTTGTTTTTTTGTTTTTGTTTTTGTTTTTGTTTTTGTTTTTTTTTTTTTTTACTTTTTACCCCTAAAGAAGGACAAAAATAAAAATATTTTACTGGCAAACTCATTTCCTGCATTGTTCATTTTCTAGTCCTTGAATTTTCATGTAAATTATGCTAAAGTGAACTTAAAATAGATAAGAGCCACAGAACATTATAATCAACTTATGAAATAACAGACTGAAGATTTTAGTTCCAGGGACCATGCAGGGCATCTGAATTGAGAGTAATCCTTTCCTGCAATCCCAGCCCATTTTCTTAATATACTTTATACACAAATACTAACTGAAACTCAGCAACACTTATGTACATGACAGTCCTCAGCAAACCATTGTGTTTTCCAACAGTGCAGGACACCATCCTGGTAACTGTATTTTCTTTCCTGTTTTATAATAGACATTGAGAAAGAAAAACAAAAAAAACCACCTGAGTTGTTGACAAGAAAGAAGTTAAAGAGGTAATTTTCTATCTAAATTTGTGTATGTGTTCAGTTTACAAATCTATTCTTGTACTCACTACACAGAAGTCCATATTACATTCCATAAACTTGAATATATAAGTCAGTGTAACTTTAAAGCAACTTGGTAATTTCTTAAAAATATAGTAATTTGTGTATATGGATGTACTTCCATGTACGGTTGTGCAACACTTGCATGTCTGGTGTCTCCAGAGCCTAGAAGAGACTGTTGATCTCTTGGAACTGGAGTTACATGTTGTTGTAAGCTGCCATATGGTTACTGGGAATTCAATCCAGGACCTTTGAAAGAATAGCAAGTACCACTTACTGCTGGGGCATCTCTGCTGCCAAGCTTGATAATTTAATATAAATATATAAGTATTTAATGATATATTGAATGATATGTAAATATTAAATGATAAATATATAATGTTATTTTTTATAATATAATCATTTTATTTCAATCCATGATAAAGACTTTAGTCCTATCAAATTTTAAATTGATAGGCTTTAGTATTTCTTGATGACTCTGAGTGTGAATGAATACTGAGACATTTTGTTAGAATGGAAAAATTAAGTTTTTCATTCTCATATTAATACAAGTAGAAGAAACTAACTACCAAAGGATGTTATTCAGATTTTGCAAAATATTCACCCTTAGAGTGAGAAAACTAATTCAGCTCAAAAGGACACTTCTGTTAAGTTATATGCTGTGTGTAAGAGAGATTTTACTCTTAAATCACTTTCATCTGAACTTGTGTTTTGATCATCGTAAATTTTGGTATCTCCAAAGAGTTTTCTATATTTAACTTAGAAATTTTGATTACAGACAAATTGCTAACCTAGCAGAAAGTTAAGCCACCATCAAATTAGTTCATATACAGTTACATAATCAAGCCATTTTCAAAGTGGTTTTAGAACTCACTGGAAAATACATTTTAAAAATATATTGTTATTATAATGTAGTATGTCCATGAAGTCAATAGCTAAAACACTAGGCAGTTTATATTTTATAATTCAAAATCTCTTATGTGTTAGCTACTGACTACAAAATATTGGAAGAGATACAGAAAACAGTCTCTAAAGTATAGACCACTTACTCTTGGTTAGAGCTTTGCTGAGCAAAGGGATATTAGGGATATGGATTTACAAAGGAAACAACCATCATTTAAAACTTAAATAACTGTAAAGTACTATATTGCCAAACCCATGAATAATGTGACTGTAAAAGACTTCAAAGACACTCAAGTTCAGTGGTTCTTAATACAGTGTTCTTGGCATTTTGTTGAGGCCATTATACTCTCTGTGTTCCCTTGGTCTGAGTACTAATGCACTGTAAAGCTAAACGAGGTTGATGAACAGTATGGGAGCTTTTGTTGGGCAGAGAGTGATCGCTACATTGTTTAGTAGGCCTATCCCTCTTAGGAAAATGCTGCTGAAGTCTCACAACCTACAAAGACAGCAAGAAAATCTGCACATCTCATTTCCCTTACAAAGCACAATTTTCCCCAGGATGGAACCGGTAACTCACCTCAAAATGTCCAAAACTTTTATCCATAAATACGAAAACTGAAGCCCTGAAGTTTCTTTGTGAGACTTTAATTATACCTCACAGTTTCATAGCATTGTTACAGCTGTATATAATGTATGCTAACTACATATTTCTCTCAAATTATGAGTTGCTGGGGTTCAGACTGATTAGCTTTTACACAATTATTTTGTTTCCAATTTTTTGAGTGTAAGGACTATAATGTAGACCTTATATAATAACAAATAGTAAATAAGAATGATATAAATATTTAAATTATTTTCATGTGTTAGCATAGCTTTTAATGCTGAGAAGAGTATAAAATAACTAAATGTTTGAATGTAACCTAAGAGCATTTTAAAATTCAAAAGTGCCATTATTAGATATTATAAAGCTTAAATATTCGTTGCTCAATAAAGCTCTGTGAACTTTAATCCCCTATGAAAATAAAGAAGCTGACATGTTTCAGCACTGCTATGTAAGCAGAATTCTGGATTTTACTTACACATACTTTATCATGTGTCCTTCTTATGTTTTACCACCTGAAGTCAAGCCTAGGATGGTTCTAAGACTGAGGATCACTTGATCAGCTTTGCCAGAAAAGAAAACCAAAACAAAAATCTCTTTGAATCTCTAGGCATTGCATATCATTTAAATAGTTTCTTTTTTATTTTTAGCTTGAAAGTAACCTCTTTTTTAGTTTCTCCTTTTGATTCTGAAGGAGTCAAACTAGACTATTATTCTTTGTTTCTGATGAACAAGACTCTCTAAACCAAATAACCAAGGCACATATGAACTCAACAAAAACTGAAGCAACAAGCACAGAGCTGGCATGGGGCTGCACCAGGTCCTCTGGGAATATGTTATAGTTTTCAGATTAGTATTTTCATAGGACTCCTGAGCTGAGTGTGTGATGATTCTCTGATTCTTATGCCTTCTCTTGGACTCTTTTCTTTTGTAGGTTTTTCTTTTCCAACTTTGCTGTGATGATTTTTATATTATGTCATTTTATTTTTTCATGTTTGGTTGTTATCTCTTAGAAGCCTGTTCTTTTCTAATGAAAGAAAAAAAGAAATTCTGGATGGGGAGTGACTAGGAGGAATAGAGGGAAGGGAAACTATAATCAAGATATAGGGTATGAAAAAAGAATCTATGTTCAATAAACAAACAAAATGAAAAAGAAATCTCCCCTAGAGAAGAATCCTAATAATCTATGTAAACTTTCTTTCTTAAAGAAAATAGGCATAAATCCTAACTATTAAATATGAGTATCACATAGTAAACTCCTTCCAAGTGTGCATAATAGAAAGTAAAAGCATAATAGAAATAGATTAAGAGTGGCAATACCCATCGTTGCTTCATCTAGATAACCAAGATCAATGTGCACAATAACAAGCAGTTGTAATAATCTGTATCCTTGCTAGGATGTAATGAGAGGCAATTGGGTTGTTGTTATTTTCTTGTCTCAAATCAAGATCACTAGACAATAATATCATAAATATTTACTGGCAAGAAAAATCTAAAAACTAATGTCAGACAAAGGTAGTTTTGCTTTATGGGTCAAGGACATTAGGTAAAGCAAGTAAGTAAATGACAAACATCTGTTGAAAATATTACACCCATGTTGATTCACTGATTGTACAGAAGAAATAAAAGTAATATGAAAATATTCATAAGGGAAACTTTATGTGAGTTAAATGGAACACACTGTAATCTCCTCCACTTTTGAAATATCTGTAATGTTATGGTTTGTTTGCTTGTTTTGTTAACCTGCCTATGGTTTTCTAAAGAGACAGAGAAAGGGCATAGAGTTGGAGGGTGGGGAGGACTTGAGGGGAGTTGCTGGAGGGGAAAACTGTCAGAATATAGGAAGAAAAAAAACTTTTTATAAAAAGTTATTGGTTTTAAATATAGTCTACTCTCAAGTCAATAATGCTATAGTAATATTAAAATTGTATTCTTGGAAATTTTACTATAGACATATATGATGCTACCAGTAGTTACACAAAGAAAGTCATAAGGTAATCTTTCTTATCATTTTGGAAGTTTTAGTTAATTTAAAATTATTTCAAAAAAGGTCTATTTTTTTAATTGAAAGTACAGTCTAGTCCATAGACTGTAGTTGGAAATTTTCCTGTGTCCTGGCCAGCCATGGCTAAACATAAATAAGAATTATGGGTTAAATTAAATGTAAGATCTAGTCAGTAATAAGCCTGAGCTAATTGCCAAGAAGTTCATAATTAATTATAAGCCTCTGTTTGCTTACTTAGGGATGTGAGTTGGAGAGATTTGTCCTGACTGCTGGCCAACCAGCACACAGGAAACTTCAACTACCTAATAAAGTTTAAAGATTCTGAATGCACAGAAATGGAGGCACACTGGGTTTCCTAGTCTGACAGTCTCATGCCAGCAGCGGTACAAACTCATCTCCTGACATCTGCTGGTGAGATAGAGCTGGCCTCCTGCTGCCATGAGCTAAGTGGCATGGCTTTGGATTCCCACCACAGTACACAGAGGCATCTCCAAGCTGCACAGTGTGGTGAGTGGTGGATTTAGTCTCTGCTAGTATAGAGAGGGGGAAAAAAAGGAAAGAAAGAAAAGGCTTTGGGGCTACATGCCTGTGGATGGAAGCATAGACCCACTGCTTCACAGAGTCAGCGATGAGCATGGTTCCCCCAGAGCTGGCAGTAAATGTAGTTCTGCCACGTTGGAAAGCTGAGGTGGGTGGAGCCAGAATCCAAAGCTGCCATTTAAATCCTAGTAATACTGCAGTTTAAAGCAATAGATTCACAATAAAACAGATTCAGATGAAATAAAACTCTAAATGGTTTACAATATGTATAAAAATATACATAGGCTTGGAAAAAAGAGGAAAAGGAATATAGACAGTTATATAAAGAAATAAAGTTTTAAAAAATAAAATCTTTGTAGAGAAAGTAAAAGTAATACAAGAAATAAGCCACATAAAGATGGAAATCACACAGTCAGTCTGGATTATATTGTCTTTGGGATTTTTTAACTACAAAGAGACATTTGATTGTAAAGGCTGCTCAGTTAAACTAATATGTATATTTTAAAGGCAACTTGACTTCAAAATTTGGATCTAAGGATATGTTGCTTTGGAAAGGAGGCTCTGTTTTTGTTTTCACAGGAAGCAAGAGTCTATGGATTTGTTCAAGGTTAAGATGGATTGGGTTTGATCAATCCAGACCTCCTGAACCTTAATAGATGGTACCTATCAACAAAGGTTAAAGCCAGTCTTCTCAGGACTTGACCATTATCTTGAATTTTCTCAGGATCCCCATAAGACTACTAGCACCCCCTATTAGCAGGATGTAGCCTAGAACAATATGCCCACATTCTCAAAAAATGGATTATGGATGTTTGTCTTTGTTTAGGTTGTTGGCTACAAAATGTTATTGGTTGTTTTCAATCTCTTTCTAAAAGAGGAAAGGGGGATATGATAAAAAAAATAGGATATAGATATGCTAGGATGAAAGGGTAGATTATTGTATCTACTTTTAAAGAGCAACAACTTATTTAAAAATATTTTACGTTGCAATGGATTTTAGCTTATTGATACAAATTTAAAGTTAATTTTGTTATACTGTATGTATATTTCTACTCATTTAAAATATTTTGTTTGTGCAACTCATTTCAAATTGTAGTGTATAGTTGAGAAATACAGGTTAATAATTAGTCATCTATGATGATCAAACTTATATTCATGTTAGTTAAGTTTTTCTAGGTATGCATAGATATATGTCAATTAAGTAGATAATCTTCAAACACTTCAAAGACCTACAGAATATGACATTTATAATGTTTTAGAAACTTAGACTTTCCTGGTCAATGAGACACATCTGCTCCTGGCAGCACCAATTTACTTCAAAGAGGAAGATGGGCATTGAGGACACTCCATATGGAGTTTATCTTCTTGACAAAAATAGCCATTTGGGCAAGAAACTGTTCTTGCCTGCACTGCTTGAAAAAATGCTGTATCTGTGGGGGAAGGGCCTAGGGAGCCAGGTGCTTGTAAAACTGGCCCCCAGAGAAAATGTAGAGGGTGGAACCCAAGTTGTTTACAAAAAATATGATTGGAGCTTCAGGTCAAGAAAGATGATGTCACTACATGATTCCCTCATAGACAACACTGTAAATACTTTAGACTAGGTGTGTGATTGGATAACTTTTAAGCTGATCACATAATAAGGCATTTGCCCCCCTGGGTCTTATTTTCTGTATGCTTTAAAAGGAGCTTGTTGTTTTTAAATAAATGAGTCCTTGCCTGACTTGGCTCACTGCTGTGTCTGATTGTCTCCTGGGAGAAAGGGAGGCTGGGGAATGGTGAACAGCATGCTTACCTTTCCTAGGTTCCAGGTCTCCCTTCTCAGGGGACCTAAGTTCCCAGTGGGGCAGGACCCCACAGTATCAACTGAACATGCAGGACCCAGAGGAAGGTGACCACTGAACTTTGCAAGGCGAGACGGCCCTTCAGGTTCCTGCTTTGCAGAGAAAACTGCCAGATATTCTACAGGACACATGGAGAAGCGGCTAAAATAATCTAGACCTACAGGCTGAAGACGGATGTCCCAACGTTGCAGAGGAACTTTGGATGACTATCCAGGCAGCAGCTATGTCTGTCATTCTAGAAACTTCGACAGAATAAAGTACTGATTTATCAGATTAAACATCTAGTAAGATATAAGAACATATCAGGAAGGAATAGTTTGTTAATTTTCATGTATTTTGTAATCTAGAACCAAAAAATAGTAAAATATTTTAATTTGTAATTTAATTATTGGTATTAGTCTAGTGATAGTTGGCTTCTAAGCCCTAGTTGATACAACTACAGTAAAGTTCCTGCATCTAAGGCTCAGTGAACATCTTGAGAGAGGGGCCAGGAATGTTGTTAGAGCCAAAAGACCAGGGATCTGATATGAAATCATATTAGTGTAGAAATGATAGGTAAACTTCACCCATGAGATCTCAATAATATGATTGCCTAGCAAGACCTAAGGAAGTACACCAATATACAAGCTAACATGGAAGGGGGAATTCTACCATTGGTAAACAACTACAAGCAACTTAGGAATTCCAGAGTAGGAGAAATAGTCTTCCCCAGGCATGAACCACCTAATTGGGTATACAATAAAAGTGGCCAGCCCTGAAATCATATACATGCAAGGAACATTAAATGGACTGACCAGATTGTATTTATATAATTATATTAATAATTTAGATATAATTATAATTTACATATAACAATGAAAGAAAAAGGGAGCGAAGTAGGAGATATGTGGGAAACATTGGAAGTAGGAAAGGGGAGGGGAGAAGTGATATATTTATATTTTGTAAAAAAAAATTCAAATTTCATTTTGTTAATGGTATCATAATGAGAAATACTTTATGGAAATAGTGTTCTTCATGTGAATTAGCTTTCAGAAAATATTCAATATCACCTCATGCTTTCAATCTTTCATTTATTTCAAGCTGATTTGTGTGTGCTGCATTTACATGAATAATTGAGTGGATTAGCCTAAGCACAACAATGCAAAAACCAAAGCAGGACTTCAGGTGTCTTCTGTCACTTTTCATATTGTTGCCTTGAGGCATAGTCTCTCAGTGAACTGGAAGCTCTCTGGTTTGTTTGTGTTGTCTGACAAGTGAGCTCTCAGAATCTTCCAGTCACTATGCCTGGAAGAATGCTGATGTTACTGATATGTGTAATCATTCTAGTGCTTGGACTTGAGGTAACTCACGTTTGCACAGCAAGGACTCTCGTGCACTGAGCCATCTCTTCAGCAACTTAAATTTATTTTCAATAAGTATTACATATAGTCCTGCTGTGGGATGGTCTGTATGTCAAGTGTGTTGCTGATTGGTCAGTAAATAAATCACTGATTGGGCATTGGCTAGGCAGGAAGTATAGGCGGGACAAGGAGAAGAATTCTGGGAAATGGAAGGCTGAGAGAGAGACACTGCCAGCCGCCACCATGACAAGCCGCATGTGAAGATGCCGGTAAGCCATGAGCCATGTGGCAAGGTATAGATTTATAGAAATGGATTAATTTAAGCTGTAAAAACAGTTAGCAAAAAGCCTGCCACGGCCATACAGTTTGTAACCAATATAAGTCTCTGTGTTTACTTGGTCAGGTTTGAGCGGCTGTGGGACTGGCGTGTGAGAGAGATTTGCCCTGACTGTGGGCCAGGCAGGAAAACTCAAGCTACATATTCCAATTCAAATTTTACACACACACACACACACACACACACACACACACACACACACAAATTAATCACCTTTGCATTGACAAGAAGGTAAACATCTATGACGATGACTATAAAATATGGAATATGGCTATTACTGCATTATGGTATTTAAATTTAACTTAAATTCTTTATTTGTTGCAGAACCAATTTTTATGATAACTGAATGAGTTTATTTTTAAGTATCATGTAAAAGACTGAGGAAGAAAAGATCTTGTTTAATTACCATAGAAAATATACTAGTTTATGTACTTGCATTTTGGAGGTCAGTATTATCAAGACTGACATTTTACTTTGAATGAATTGTGTCTTGTCAAAGTTTGTATACTGCTGGCTCAATTCTTCAGAACATTACTACGTTTGAGGACAAATCATTTGAAAACAACACTAGTCAAATAACACCAATTGAATCCAGTGTGAACTCACAGGAAGAAACACTAGATACTAACATTAGAGTACTGAGAGGAAAGAAAATATGATAGAACGATGAGAATTAGACTCTGTACAAACCACGAGATGATGAACTCATTGCCATCCTGATCTTATACTTATCATTGATAGAACTATGGGAAAATCAATTTATGTTTGAGCCACAAATGTGTACAATACCTCAGACCAGGAACAGATGAAACCCTAGGTTTTAACTATATTCATGACCTATAGTTAAAAGTTACTTTATATTGTGTTTATTGTACATTAATGATGAAGAACTATATGAGGTCATGTATGAGGTGAGCATCGATTGAATGTCTATATTAGTTAACAATCAAAACAAATAGAATTATCCCTCCCACTATATATTGGGATACAGACATACTTGTTTCAAAAAATAAATGACCCAGTAAGCATCTATGAATATTTGCTGTTTAAATTATAACTAAATTTGAAATAACACACTGTCTCAAAGTTGTTTAACAAGAACTGTAAAACAATGTACATGCGGAAACATTAGATAACATTCAATAGGAATAGTCCCGCCGGGCAGTGATGGTGTACACCTTTAATCCCAGCACTCGGGAGGCAGAACCAGGCGAATCTCTGTGAGTTTGAGGTCAGCCTGATCTACAGAGCAAGATCCAGGACAAGCACCAAAAATACACAGAGAAACCCTGTCTCTAAATAAATAAATAGGCATAGACCCATAGTACAGAGGTTAGCAAATCCTTCTCTGGACTTTAAACACCTAAACAGTGTTGGGCAACTCGATGGGAGTAAGAATTAAATATAAGCCCGGGCAAAGGAATAACAGTTTTCATAAAGTGCATGCAATACGATGCATTAAATTTCAGAGGAGATCTTGAAGCATAAAATATCAACATTCCATAATTTGTGACAAAGAAAAAGCAGTTTTTATCTGAGAGTTTATAAATGCTGTTCTACTACCACAATAATCTGGCAAATAGCCTGTCAATATCAAAAGTAGGTACATTTGATGCAGTTCAGTCCTGCTGGAAATAAAATCAAAATGATGTGTGCTTCCTACATAAGTAGTTATTTTTTACCTGCAAGGAAATTAAAGTAGATTGTACTTTTTCTTTCTGTTCACACGCATGCACACTCTTCAGGACTCACAGGTCATTACCTTTTTGCTCTTCCCTCTTGTCCATTGAAACTTTTTTTGCCAAACTCCCACTTGTTTAAAGATCCTCAAGAGAGAAATGGGATGTTTCCTCCAGATGACAGCTCTCAAGGTTCTCAAGGAAAGCCTTGTAGCACGAATCTTAAAAGGGCTTATTGATAAAAACAAACCTGAAGCCAGGTATTGGGGTGGATGCTGGAAGATCAGAGAAGCAGAACAAGCCACAGCTTTCTCACCTCACCAATTCCTCAGATGATCCTGTTTCCTCAGACTCGAAGCCTCTGAGTCCTCATCCAAATAGATCTCAGCTGAACTGATGCTCAAATGCCTAAAAGCTTAACCAGGCTTTAGTTCCTGGTTTTCATGCTTTATATACCTTTCTGCTTTCTGCCATCACTTCCTGGGATTAAAGGTGTGTGTCACCATGCCTGGCTGTTTCCAGTGTGGTTTTGAACTCACAGAGATCCAGATGGATCTCTGCCTCCAGAATGCTAAGATTAAAGGTGTGTGTGCCACCATTTTCTGGCCTCTATGTCTGTGTAGTGGCTGTTCTGTCCTCTGACCCCAGATAAGTTTATTGGGATGCACAATATATTGGGGGACACAATATATCACCACACACGTCTTACATTGTATGGGAAGATCATCTGACAGATTTAATAGTGTGAGCATCAGGTGTTAAAATTCATTTACTAGGTTTCAAGACAAATCTGCACTCGAATTCACCTATGAATACAAATTTTCATATTTTAATTTAATTGCAAAGAAGCAATAAGAGAAACCTATTTGTTTTTCATTACTCCAAAGCAAAATGAAAACTACCAACTATGTAGAGACAAATAATTCAGTCTGCTGTGAATATTGCATTACTGTTGCTTTAAAATAGACATATTAAAATGGAAATGTGAGATTCAAATTGCATTGATTTTGGTAGGGAAGGAGTATTTTAATATGTTTTACTTTTTTTGGTTACTTGAGACAAGTTAGCCCACCA